>NW_026607246.1:0-222773 GCF_029890125.1 Rhinichthys klamathensis goyatoka | reverse complement strand
CTTTGCCAGAAAAGCCTCCATGTGTTCAAAACAGACGGACGGTGAGGTGTGGAATCCACACATGATGTCCAAAGAACAAAAGTATCTGCTTCATCATGCACACTTTGCCAGCCCAGAGAAAATGTTTAAAACATTAAGCAAGTCCATGTGTAGAGACAGTGCAAAAAATGTGTATTGCGCCTACAGGGAAGGGCCAAAACAAATAAGGTTATGAAACACTTTAAAACATTTATTTTCTTGCATTTTCTTAAGAATGAAGGGCAGGTACAATATGTTTTGAGGTGATGGTGGAAAGATATTGGAAAAACATGGAGCATACTTGGATACTGTAAGCCACTTCACTCAATAAATAATCAGTGAATAAAAAACAGGCTTCATGCGTTACGCCAAGAGAAGACAAATCAATAGCAACTGTGCATTTGGGTTTCTAATACCTAAGTGATCTTTAAATAATAAATAAGTTAAGACTTAACCACATACTTTAAATGGATAATTCATCCAAAAATGAAAGTTCTTAACCTCACGTAAATGACTTTCTTCCATGGAACACAAAGTATTATGTATATATCCAAGTTTTTTTTTTTGCAAGAAATTATTTATTTTATTCAGCAAGGATTAAATTGATAAAAAAGGGAGAATTTCATTTGTTATTCACTGATCCTCACCTCTAGTGGACTGGTCACTGAGTTAAACTCGAGAACCGAATCAGTCAATTTGTGGACGAATCATTAAGACTTTAAAAAGTACATCTGACTCAAAAAACTAGGGATGCACCAAAATTTAAATTCTGGGCCGAAACCAAACCTTCAGGATGCACTTGGCCGAAAACCGTTGATCGGTTTAAGTGTGACTGATCCGTGGTGCAGCTTAAACTGAAGCAGCTACAGTGATCGGTCACGCCATATTAAAGAGCGGCAAAAATACATTTATTGTTTGAATTTCGTAATTAAATTGACAGAATTTTAAAGTTGAGACTTTGCTTTATATTAAAAGTAGCAAAGCTTTTTGTGATTATTGGATGGCAGCAATGCTACAAATGTTTACTGAAGTTTTGTTCATGCATCAACAGCAAGCAGCACAAACTAAAAGATTTTAGAAACCATATTGGTGTAATATTGTCAATCCAGAGATAGTGTCCACACAGCTGACATGTTTAACATGTAGCTTATCCATGTTGTGTGCAGGAAACGGACGCTGAACAGTCAAAATGTGCTATTGGAGAAGCGCTAATGAAATGTCCGTTTAGGTCACTGATTTCGGCCTTCCAAAACCAAAAATAGCTGTTTCGGCAGAATAATTTCGGTAGCCAAAAATTCGGTGCACACCTACCCAAATTTTTTTGAAGAAATAAAACCTTATGCATTTGGAGTGACATGAGGGTGATTTAATGAAGACTAAGAATAAGGTTATCTAAAGGTTAAAGGTAAATAAAAAACGAAGGGGAAAAAATTAGCACCCCAGAGACCTCTCTATGGAGTCTCAGGAAAAGCGATAAATCCCCATCTTCAAAAGACAAGCCATTTATTTTTGCTGAGGTTGCCCCGGCCGTGTTTAATGCAACCAAAATCCATAAATCAATGGTCTTTGTTACCTCACACACTTGTGTGTACTGCGTTTGCGTGTGTGTGCTTTTAGTGGCTGAGGTCACTGAGGGGAGAAAGAGTTTAACGTATGAAAATGAACTTTTCAGACAGCAAAACAAGTTTCAACCGCATTTTTTTCCTTACCGTATTTGTCGGGTCATCTTGTAGTATTGAGTCGTACAGCTTATTGGCATCCTCATACCTTCAACAGAGAGAGATCATATTTAAGGATAATCAACAGGAACACCGGTCATGTGAAATTAAGTGGTAGAGCTATCAAATAAAGTTACAAACTTTTTGTATAGAGAACAGCTTGTTTCTATAGTGACAGAGGCTACGTATCCAAGCGGTAGAAATAAACAGCCATTACCGTAGCTGCTCAAATAGCCAGTGTTGTGCGAGGTTTACAAACTCCACAAAGAGCGTAATCCACAAACATGATTGCCTGCACTTTGATTTACCTCTAAACAAATCAGCCTGAACTTCCACCACAAATCAGGCATCGTTTCGAAGCGCATTTCGCTTAAAAGGCATTCCAAAGCAAGACATATACGAGTTACAGATGCAAAAAAATAAAAAAAAACACTCGACGAGCCCTTCAACCTGAACTGAGAGTTGGACAGCACAGTGTTTGAATAAACGTTACGAATTACGATGCTGATCTCATACAGTGTTTTCTGAAGAATGGGAGGACAATGCCACAAGCACTTCACTTGTCATGTCGAATGAAAGCTTGCTTTTTTTATTTTACGAGGGACATCCTGCACAGTTAGCGCTAGCACAGCCAAAGCAGCCGACCTCATGATCATGATCTGTTTCAGCTCGCAACCAACAACAGAAGCAGCTCTGGTTCCTATTATCATTGAGCTCCAACGCCACTCCTGTTCTCACATCCACATTAGAGTTCACTCACTCTCTGGCACATCTCAAATGGCAGCAGCCGCTTTGACTCGCTCTATTTATGTAGGATTCAGCCATGTGGGAGCGGAGGGGAGAGTTTCATTTAAGCCGAGCGTCTGATGGCAATTAGACTCAAATTTGCAGTTTATTTAATCTGACCGTGCAGGCGCAATCACTCTCAATTACGGAACAACCCCTGGCATAACTGATAAACACGTCGAAGACATAGTGACCAGAATGAAACAGATCTGAAATCCTGCTGAAATTCTATACATTAACATCAATTTACGACCTTCTTAATTGTTTGCTCAAACACTGAGAAAGAGTGAAATTCTCTGGGAGAGAAAAAGCAGACCATAGGTTCTATGTTTACAGGTCTGGCCGGCCTTGTTTTCCCAACCGGAGAGACAAAAAGAGAAGGGGGCGGGGGTACAGAGGGACCCCCAGAATAATAGCGGGAGAGACCACTTCCGTCTTTGGAATTCCTAGCACAGGCACAAGAGCCACATGACTACTGAGGGCTGAACCATTCTCTCTCGCTTTTCCACTTAGCAGAAGGAACAGTGGCTTGCAAAATAAACAGCCTCCCTTCCCACGCATCCTGCCACTTACGTCCCAGAACCCCCTTCCTTGCAGCTAATCCAAGGCCTTGGTGTTAAGATGGTGCTGTGGTGTATCTTACCTCTCCAGAGCCTCCAGCCGCATCCCTGCTAATCGCTTCACTCTGTGACTGTCTGGAAACTGCCTTTTCAGCTCCTGTAGGCAACTCTACGCAAAAGAACAACAACGGTGGGGTTGACCATGCAAACATTTAACTTTTCAAAACAGACTCCACAAACAGGTTTTCCAAACCTTCTTCATGTCTGCCAGTGGTTTGTCATACAAAAGTCCTGTTCTAAAGTCATGGTATAGGTTGAGCCAATGTGAGTATTAACCAAAAACAGCTTAGTATTGTCTGCATACGATAAATATTAATAATAGATCTATACATTTCAAAATGACTACCACAAGTTTTTGAAAGAAGTCTATTCTCAACAAGGCTGAATTTATTTGATAAAAAACCCCCAGCAAAAACGGTAATGTTGTGAAATATTTATACATTAGTTATACTTCTGTTTTCTATTTCAATATATAAAAATGTAATTTATTCCTGTGATGGCAAAGCTGATTTTTTAGCATCATTACTCCAGTCTTCAATGTCACATGATCATTCAGAATCATTCTAATACATTTGTTACAGCATTTATTAATAAAGTTAAGTTAAGTGAACAAAAATACAGCTGTTCATTGTTTGTTCATGTTAGTTCACAGTGCATTAACAAATACGACCTTTAATTTGAATTATGTATTAGTAAATATTGAAATTAATATTAACTAAGATTAATAAATGCTGAAGAAGTATTGTTCATTCTTAGTTCATGTTAACAAATAAACCTTATTGTAAAGTGTTACCAAAATGATATAGACAATTCGATTTTTTTTTTTTTTACTATTATTTCATATATCAGGCTTTACAGGGTTACCAACATCAACAAAATACTGACATTACCTTAAACATCAGTCATGATCATTTGCCCAAAAAATAAATTCCTATATTTATTGCACCACAGCTTGAGTGACTATGCAAAGACTGCTGGATTACAGAGCACTTGAAAATTATACTACAACTCTCAGGGGTGATGAAATGTGGGCTTCATACATTTTTCTTTTCATCCACAGCATTCAAAACGTTATAGATCTACTCTAAAAAGTGTGATGTGACTAGTTTGACAAGAGAATATTACAGCGAAGGTTTCTGCTAACCATAAAATGAAACCATAACTTTCCTGTCCGTGGGTGCCATGATAAACAGGTTGGCCATACAGCTGTGAGGGAAGACGGGAAAAATTGCAAGTGGCATGAGTGAGAATTCAGAACACTGCACAGCAGGATCCCACAATTCCACACTGGCTACTATAAAAAGCAGAAGCAGGATGCTACTTTTACCAGTTCTTTCCCACTGAGATGAACAGGACCTTGTTTTTTTGTTGTTTTTCACACACTCATGACTTGGTAAGGAATGGTTACTGTCAAATCCAATGTTTTCCTGGTTAGGATGGAAAGTTTGCTCTGTGGCTTAGCCCGCCTGACCCATCATGCTCTCAGACGTTTTTTTTTCCCGCTGTTTTCCTAGCTTCTGGTAAGAACCTCAGAAACTGACTACTGTAAGTGTCTCAAGTCAACCAGGATCCCTGATTCCTGATCGCTGAAAATCATGCCTGATTTGAATCTCAAGAAATTGTTTTTAGAAAAAGCAACGTGGGAAAACGTTACATTTTCAATGAGCAAAAACAAAAACTTGACGAGTAGGGTGCCCAGTTGAATATATGAGAGAATGCGAGAAAGTTACTTAAAGAAAACTCACCCAGGCCAGATCGTCACGACTGCAGTCCAACGCTGCGATCATCACCTGCTCGTAAATTATCCAAACTGAGCACAGGAGACAAACAGAAAATGACACCATATTAGTGAGTCTATTTTTCAACATGGTAGCGAAGATGACAAATGAACATCTAACCCGCGTGAACTCCTTTCGAGCAAACTGTGACTTTCTTCTCTGTATCATTAGAAAAGACAATTTTTAGCGTCCGTCAACGACGCAGTTTGTCTTCGTAATCTCCGGGTGTGGGCGAGCTGGCAGGTCTCATGGAAACGGTCAGGAAATTCACGCCAAACAAAACGAAGTCGCTGAATTTTGACAAGAAAACCTAAGCGTATTCATCAGTTTTATGTATCAGTTCAGTCAAACACCGCAAAGGGTGAGCGAATTTCACCCTCTATTCGTCATGACATGCGTTACGTGCTGAAATCGCGGAGCTATCGTCGTCTCGGCCCAAAAAGTGTGTCGTTACTTTGACAGATTACAGGAATTTTAAATTCCTGCAATTAAATGCTTAAGTCATTTCCAAGATGGCAATGTTTAACGTTCAACTGGCAATTGTAACAAAGCGAGTGGCTTTAGCTGCTCTATTTACCATAAAGAAAACTGATTAGTGGGCTTGGCTAATGGATCCAATTAATTAAATTAATGCTCCATGACAGACAAGTGTGTTTTGACAAGCATGCCCGAAGTCTTTCAGCTGAATGATTTCAAATGTGCTAATTGAGAAAGAGCAATAAAATCCCACCGAACAAGAAAAAAACTGATATGCCAAAGCAAACAAACGCCTCAAGTTTTTTTTTTTTTAGCTGTTTTTATGATTCCAAGTCTTGCTTTGATAATTACCATCTTGTTTCACAGCCAATTTAAGAGCTGGTTTCAATCAAAACAAGCTGTGTAAAGTATTTACCCTGCTCTTTAAAGACAGTATTGAATAATAATCACAACAACCAAAAATGAAAGTTTCAGTAAGAAGTCGACATCATGCATCAATAAAACAGACTTTTACTCATCTTTGCTTTATTCTTTCCTTAATTTAGATAACAGGCCCATCTAGAAATCTGAAAAGGTTCAACAACGAAAACCATCGTTATTTTTAATTTCTTTGATTGCTTGTATGAGCATATGTATTGCCGTAAAAGCCTTTTTAAGGGCTGTTTGGTAACTTTGACTCTTTCATTGTTGTTTGCTAAGACTCCTCAAAAAGCAGTGTTGTAATCTGATGAACAGCCAAAAGAAGTTTAATAATAGTTATTTGAGATTACATGTGGTTTTAAAATATTAATATGGACAAAGACAAAAAAGCCTAAATTTGATTTGAGTAGAAAAGAGCCCAATTTATCCAATTGGTAAACCGAAAATTGTCAACTATAGGAGTGAGTTTCAGAGCAAGTATGAAGGATCGGATCACCTCTGAGATAATGATTTTAGCTGAAGAGAGTCTTGGCTTTAGTGGCTATGTTTGACAACACGATTGCAGGACTTGTCTGGCTTGTCTGGCTTAGAAACCCATAACTGACCAAAGCAAATAAATATTAAGCCATCTGAAATGTTTCTGCTGTTTCCACTTTAACCTCATTTTAATGTCAAGAGAAAAGCTGAAAAGTCTTTTTGTTATCAGATCTTTCAAATCAAGGACAAATCAAGACAGAGAAAGAAAAAAGAATTGGTGCTCTTTTCCGTTTTCTGCAATAGTCATATTCAAGAGGTCAGATAACCGACTCAAAGACTTCAGCAACTTCATACACGGTATGTTTTTATAAATGTTAACAAAACCTATGCCAAAACAATTGCTGAATATATATTTGTTCTTGCAAATTAGTGGATCCAAATACTTAAGCAAAAGCACTTAAAAAAAAATCTGATATTTAATTTGAAAATTTTCCATTAACTGCTTATTTTCAAATGACTATGCAACTATATTTCCACCACTGAACTTTTGTAACTCTGACTGTGCTAAAGACCGCAAAACCATCTCTAGTCACTTAGTGAGGTTTATCTATATTATTTTATAACAAAACAAAAAAAAGTTTTAGTGGAAGTAGTTTAAAGAGTGAATTTTAAGACTTGTTTTATCTAACATTTTAAATAGCAAACCCTTTCCAAGAAGTTGCACTCTAAACTCATCCTCTTTAAATCACTTCTACAACTGCCATTAAAGCATAGCTTTTGTAACAAAATCAGTGCCTTTAATAAATTTCAAGACAATTACTGTCAAACTTTAGATCGCCTGCTGTAGGAAATGTTCCTATTAACTGTCTAATGGGAATATAACCTCAATATTTTGTTAGGACATGATGGTTCCATGCAATAAAAAGTTATAGTTTCAGCCTATTTATTTGTTAAATATCTGTCAGTTATCCTGTTGAAGGGCTACACTTAGGACCCATCCACACGTTTTAGATTCGAAACGGAGACCTTTTGCTACGTTTGCACCTCCCATCCAGACTAAAACGGCAAAAACGAAGAAGTTTAGAAACGCTGCCGACCCCGTTTTGCGTTTTGAATCTCCGGAGGGCGTTTTAGTGAAGACGGGTCAAAACGGAGGACTTTAGAAACGATGACGCGGAGGCTCACGCTCGGCTCTATGGTTGAGTGTCATCAGTCATGGCAAGCGTTACTGACTTTGATGTCTTTGCTAGCAGCTGTTGTGAAAGTAAATTCTGCCTTTTTTTCAATGCTATAGGCCTAACTGTGTACATACGCCGGAGGCAAGCTATTATTCGAGCGATCTGTGACAATTCCCGTGTGCAGTGGCGGTATCAAACGTACATGGAGCGTCGCTCTTTGCAGAGGTAACTTAGCTACTTTCTTCTTCGTCAAATCTGAGGAATAGTCGATCTGTTTCCTGTTTACACCGGCACGCGCCGTAGGTGTAGGTTAATGGTCACGTGATCTGCGCTTTCAGTCGTTTTTTTATTTTTTTATTTATTTTTTTATTGAAGGCAACATTGGGTACAAACATGATAAACCATCAATATACAAACAAACATTTATACAGACATACCATACCAGAGACGTTTTCAGTCGTTTTAATGTGGACGGATATCAATTCTAATACGCAGCTAAAACGCTGGTGTGGACGGAGATCGTATTCGTTTTAATTCTCCGTTTCTAAACTAAAACGCAGTAGTGTGGATGGGGCCTTAGTGTCCATATGTGCTTAAGAAACTCGTCTGATCGTAGTCAGCCAGACATCACCCTAAACCGGTCCAATTATAAAAGCCATTAACTTTAAGAAATATATAATGCTATAGACACCGAAGGTACTTCATTATTTATTACTTCTTATAAGTTTGCTTTTGTTTACTGTAATTGTACTTACTGTCATCTCCAAGTTTAGACGCATGCTCATTAATCAGCTCTTCACCCACATCCACAATCTGCTCACTGTTCCTGTAATTCTCTTCTCTCCACTTACGGAGTTTGTCACGCATCTCTGAAATGCAATAAAGAAACACATTAGCCCTTGGCTGAAACTTTATCACTTATTTATTTTCATCATCCATCAATTATTTATTGTGAATATAACTTGTAGTTTCTTTATTCATCTTCAAAAAAACAAACATCTATAGTGCTCCAAAATACTGACATGTTTCCTGACTACTATACTTGGTTTAAATTAATCAACACAAAACTTTTTAGAACTGTCTATATAAGAATAAAACACAATTATAATGATGTCAGATTCTGATAATGGTGTCAAAACAACTAAAAGGCCAAAACAAATCTAATTAATTACACATCTACCTTAAAATTACAAAGTACATACAGTGGGGAATAAATGTCTGAGAACATTAAAGAAAATACTTTACATTAAAGAGAACATTAAAGAGAATATATTTAGCAATTTCCCCATTAGAAATCAAATAATCAGAAAAAACATATGAGTGAAAAGCTGTATAGAAAAAAAAAAGTCATTGTTTAAGAATTATTTAAGCAGCATTATTTAAGAAACCAAGTTGTGGGACATGTTATATCTCATGTTTAAAGAGCCAAACACATATATCAGTTGTCAGGTAGTGTTTGTCGGTACTTTTAACAACACTAAGTTAGTTCATCTAAATCTGCATTATTGCACTATATTAGGATGTCAGATCTATGGCAACAAAATATTGACATTATAAAAACAACAAGAGATGATGATAATCTCAAGAGAACTGAATCATTCTTTATTATCTGACTGTAGATGACAACATCAATATGACAAATCACCATTTAACTGACCAGACAGACATAAAAAAAAAAATACAGAATATTCCGCTTAAATTTCAACATGACAATTTCTATAAAGCCCAATATGATAGTTAAATACAGATTGCAACCTAAACACCGTAATCCATTATATGAACAAATATACATGTCTTTCTAGAATAGAGATTTTGTTACTAAACTGTACAGAAGCTAACTGGCTAACTGTTACTTAGATCGCCTGTTGTAGTCTTTAATGAAACGCACCAAAAATAAGGCATTTAGTTCGCAAATCTTTACAAAATGCTCAACTTGCGTAACGGTTGAATGACTACAGATAAATACTGAATCAACTAATAACCGCTGTTAACGAAAACAAAGTCATTTACCTTCCCAAGTGACATCGTACAGCTCCGATACAGACGACATGTTTTCTTAGCTCCGCCTCCTGTGAGCTGATTGGTGGGACGACAGTGACGTCGAGAGTTAACGCTATGAGAAGGGTCATTAAAGGGCAAAGGCCAAATCCAGATTTTTTTTTTTTACTTCAAACATTCCAAACACAGACCTGATCTTTTTATGAATTACTATTAAAAGAAAGATAATGGGAAAAATAAAGTTTGAAGGATATATATGTATATATATAGCCTATATATATATATATATATATGCCAATCAAAGATCGGTGGCAATTAAATAATTATAAATAATTTATTCATTATTTAAAATGTTTATATGAATAATAAATTATATATAATATAAATAATTGTCTCTATTGTTTTCTTTGTTTTATCTGCTAAACTAAATTGGATTTGGTAACAAAAGTTTATAGAGTCTTCGTATCGTAGCATTTCCAAAGGTTATTGTGGTTTTATATGCTGTGTCTATTTTCTCTCTCTATGTACTCAATTGGTCTCTTAGGAGCTGTGGATCTGGCTCAGCGTGTGAGTTTGCTCTGCTGTGTCTACCACACAGTGCACTCACCAAGTGAACTCAGCACATGCTTGTTTATAGCAGCACAACCTAAACTTGATGTCGTTCCTATTGTGGCTGCTTGTCCATTGTCGAAGCTTTACCAATGTTTTTGTTTACTAAAGGACACTGTTAGCATTTAAAGGGCAACTATAATGTCATCCTCTCTGCAAAAAACAAAAACAAAACCCTTGTGCGGTTCATTGTGACCGGTGACTTGTGGATTTATAATTTCCAGGTCATCTAGATGCATGGCAGTCACTTAGTATACTGGAAAGCTATAACAACCACATTAAAACAAGCCAGCGCTATCTGATAGGCAGTGTTGACTGAAAAAAAATAACAATAAGTAAAATTTACTTTATTTTTCTTTCTTAAGTTTTGGCATGCAAATTTTTTAAGTAAATTTCACATACGGAATTGAGTAAACTTTACTTAACTAAGTTAAGTAAAAAAAAAAAAAAAAAAAAAAAAAAAGTACCTTTAACTTGGCCAGAAAAGTTTGTTGAGTAATTTCTACTTACTTGAATGAATTTTACTTTGCAATATTTTTTACTCAAACAATATAAAGCTGTATTAAGCCACGCTTTTAAAATGTAAGCTTTACTTTGAAACAGAAATACTAAATCCAAGAAAATACTACAATACATATTGACATCATTTCTACACATTTGAAGTAATGCCTAAATGCCAGTAGACATACCTAAACACAGAGGCCTCAATTCTATACATACACAATGATGGTAACATTCGATGGATCGTTTTTGAGTAAGAATGTGTCATTTTGAGTAGAAGAAGAACTCCATGTCACAAAATGGCAAGTTACTAAACCTAACAACAAAGCAATGATGAAACAGTGTAAATACAGTTGGAAAATAATGAAAAATCAACCTTATTAATTATTCAAGCCCCAGTGCATGATGGGAACACCAGTATCTGAAAAGTTGAGGTTTTACTTTATTTTCTAATGTTGATATTTACGCATTAATTTCTACAAGCTTTTGGGGTCAGTAATATTTTTAAGAAAGAGAGAATCAAGGACACATTAAAACATAGATTTCTATTTCTTTTTAATCTGTATTCATCAAAGAATCCTGAAAATAGTGTATCTCAGTTTTCACAAAAATATTAAGCAGTACAGCTGTTTTTACATTGATAATAATGAATGTTTCTTGAGCAGCAAATCAGCATATTGGAATGATTTCTGACACTAAAGACTGGAGTAATGGCCGCAGAAAATTCAGCTTTGCCATCACAGGAATAAATTACACTGTTTTAAATTGTATTCATATTTCAGAATATTCCTGTTTTTACTGTATTTTGTTTGATCAAATAAAAGTAGACTTGGTGAGTAGGGATTTCTTTTTAAAAAATCTTAAAATCCTAGGGTTAGGGTCAAACTTTTGAACAGTAGTGTAACATTTTTCCAATGGTGTGAAAATACTTCATCTTTTTTCATAATAAGCTTTTCCAGTAACTAGCTGCTTTTTCCAATGAGGTGTAGTGCGAACAAGCTGTTGTATTGTTGGAAAATCTGCTTTATGAATCGGTTCATCCTAAACAGTCCTCTCTTTCTCATAAAAATTCCAATTTATTCTAAAGAATGGTGGGGTTTTTTAAGGTAAAAAAAAAAAAGAAAAAAGAAATGGATGAAACATTCACAATAAGATCAATAACATACATTTAGAAGATGCCTCATGTTCACAGTTTCTACAAGCTCCTGACAGGCATCAGATTCACTTACAACTGTCCACAGGAAGTGAGGAAAAAGGTAGCACATGCTCTGTGTTTACTTTGGCGCTCCGCTTCTCGCCAGAAGTGTCACCATAAGGAGAGATCAATAGCAGCCATTTGAAAACCGAAATTGTGCTGCTTAACTACTGTGTGCGTAGTTTTCCGTGCCTTTGGAGCACCACATGTGACATGAGGTAGACCTGTGTTTCCCCTATGCCTGCTTCCATAGAAAGAGGGCATTCTCTGAAATACTCTGTTCAGACATTTTATTTTGATTTCTGACAGAAGTAGTCAAGGCTACAGATCTCTGACACGAGCAGTTCTAAAAACGCAAATTGGAGCAATGGGTGAGGTGTTCTGCGGCTTTAAACGACCGCCGCGCTTTTCCAGTCCTTTTTTTCAAGCAATATCTTCCAATTACAGAAAATGAAGGCAACAGTATTTGCTTTGAAAGCAAATCTCGACCCCAGTCTGACAGGATCGCTTTCAATCTTAGACAAATCATACATGACTTCAACTGTGTGCCTGGATTGTTGTAATGAAGCTTCTTCCATGGCACCTTTGACCTCTAGACCTGGACATTGTGGCAAATCCCAATTATTTCCCCAGAGCCGCACCAGCACACAAATACAGTTTACTAACATCTTACACACATCTCTTGTTCCAGTGCCAAGAATAATATTAAGCTCTCAATTGATCCCGTGACATAAAACCTGTGTTTTAAAACCTGTGTAAAAGTGTAATTGCTCACGGTAGAATGTCTGTCAACACATGAACAGCATTACATGTGGCTGGATAGGGTTTAGGATGTCATTCTTTCTCATTAAATTCAATTCAAACTGGGTCTCAAATGACACTTCACTGTGAAAATGAAAATGGGCAGTTGAAGAGTTATTTCTTCTAAAATGACTTTCATTGATGTAACCCAATGCATTCTCGTTGATTCAGTGATAAATTTAACTTAAATAAAGCTCATTTAGATGTTAAACATTAAGTATAATGTATGCTGTAATAAAAATGAGGTGTTTGTTGAAGGCAACAGTATATGAAGGCATTTAATGTCTTGACCGAACTGTCCAAATTGCTTTAAGTTATATCAATATTTCTACACAAGATGAATGTCTTTATTTCTGTTTTTTTTCTCATGCTTTCGTTGGGAAATTTACATGGTAAGCAAACAGCAATTCTTAAATACCGTAATATCACATTAAATTTGCAAAGACATAAAACGGCACACACAGTCCTCAACACTTACATAACACATTTCTGATCGGACACCCATTTAACAACATTGTAAATAAAACTGGCAAACTGCCCTAGTGCATGCTGGGAAGAGGATAAATGGGACTGAACCACAATATATATATATATATATATATATATATATATATATATTCAGTTTAGGCTCATAATGATCATTATAATAATTAATCCTTTGAATTTTAAATAATACAATTTTTCCTGAAAGTTGTAGGTTGTCAGAATGAATAATAAAAAAGCAAACCAAAAATAATAATAATAAAGTAAAATATTATTAACTTCATCTATGTATAGAGTTTATTTTTTAATGACCCTACACATTTGATTAAACCATCAAAATATGAGGAAAATGTTTTAAATTTGAGGGACGAACAAAACACTGAACTTGGTCAAGGTACTTGTTTTTGGTAAACTACAGCAACAGGGTTTATTTTACTACGCAAAAAAATGCATGGAATAACAAAAAGCTCATATAGGAAAAAACATACACCATAATCAATTAATAATATCTGATTGGTTCTCTCTTGTTTTAGCATGCTCGTCATTTCCATGTATGGCAGCATGGCCAAAAACTATGTCCAAACAATTAATACTTGGGGAAAAAAAGTCTCCAAACTATTTCTCGTGACTACGAAATTAGGCATGGATGCTAATATGAATGTGCTTGTAGTCTTGGTCCGTGATATCTCCCCAAAAATGTACAGACACATTTACTGGAGATGTGATTGTAGAAAACAAAGGCCTGTTGAAAAGCTATTGCATTGTCTCTCTACACTCCAACATGTGCTCTAAAGCTGTAAAACCACAACCAAAGAGCACCTCATTTAAGCTGACAGCCTGGAAACCTTTTTCCTGTTGTGAAATACTTCTTAAGCTCACGACACTGCACATTATTCCCCGTCCTCAATTGGAACTCATTTCGTTTAGCAAAACACTTCCTGAGACCGAATGGGTCACGCCTCAGTTGCCCTCAATATGTGAGGGCAATAGAGCATGACCCACAACTCACCCATGCCACTGTCACTCTTTGGACTCGGTCCGTATAAAGATGTTTTAGAGTCTTCCCAAGTGTCTTTTGGGGTTAGCAAAGCACAGCCACATCAGACACGATACAGGACACCTACTGTATAGCAACGCCGATACAAAGGAAGGACTGTTGTCACCAGCTCTGTAAACAGTAAGCACAATTACGAGAAACCACTGGAAATACAGCTTGTTTTTATAGCACGTCTGTAATTTCCTCAACTTTACTCTGGCGGTGAAGAGCAGCCGAAGCACAATGATTTCACAAGACCACTGCTTGATTCTCCACAGAAATAGGTCTATCCAAAGTTGCAGTATCCAAAGTAGCGGCGGTCTGGCCCTTCTCTGCTATTGTTGCAATTGAAGACGTCTACGTCCTCAGGGGGTCGGCAATCATTTGAGGTTTTGGTGCATTACAAAAAATGCAAAGTTAGCACCATAGCATTTTCATTTTTAGCTGCTTCATATTTGCCTCATCTATGTGTTATTTAAGGCACGGCCATCTACGTTTATAATCAAATTCATCTTGTCTTTTTCTCAGTGTTAGCTTTAACCCATGTCCTTTTATCACAGATTTTTCAGACATCATAGAACAAAGTGATGCTAAAATTGTTCTATATGCCTCACTAGCTATCGGTTTTTACATTGAAAATGTTATATATAAATGACTACTTAAATATATACACTATTCAAAACTTTGAGGTCTGTATGATTGTTTAATGATTTTAAAAGAAGTTCCGTTCAATTCAATTCACCAAGGCTGCCTTTAGTTGATCAAAAATATGATTACAAAAATATCACTACAATTTAAAATATCCTTTTTCTATTTGAACATATTTTAAAATGTAATTTATTTTTGTGATGGCAAAGCAGCCATTACTCCAGTCTTCAGTGTCACATGATCCCTCAGAAATTATTCAAATATGCGGATTTGATGCTCAGAAAACAATTCTTATTATTATCAATGTTCAAAACAGTTGTGCTGGAAACCACAATACGTTGAAGAATGAAGTTAACAAGAACAGCCTTTATTTGAAATAGAAATGTTTTGTCACATTATAAATGTCTCTACTGCTGAATAAAATAATTAATTTCTTTACTGATCTCAAATTTCCATGAAATCAAAACTGACCCTATTTACAATCTACCATTCTGGAATTTCACCATCCAGTCAGTTACAAATGGATATACAATCAAATTCATCCCCACATTGTTCGTCAGTTTCACCCTGAAATATATCACATTATGGAACTAAATGAGTTGAAAATAACATTCACAAAAACTTTACTCACATACATAAGATGAACTAGTGGCCTGATAAAAGCGTTTTTTTTTTTTTGCATCAACAAGGACCCTTATAGACAATAAAACAACATGAACAAACAAATGTACACAAATAACCGCCATTAGTGGATATTTTTGCTTCTGTAAATTAAAATAATCATGGCTGACAATTCAACAGAGGCAGAAATGCAATTTAATTTAATTTTATAATTTGCCAATTGTCAAAAAATATATACTTTTTTAATATATGAAATAGAATAATACATTTTAAAATGCATTTCATTACGGTTAAGTATTTAGTAGTAGAGGTTAATTTCAATCACGTTTTTACAATCTCTCAGATGCATTTTCAGGCCCACAAAAACATTATTGGACATTCAGCTTTTCCATTAAATCATTAAAAGCGATTAAAATGCAGTCTTGACATGAACTCTCAGAACAAGCAATTGTGTTCTGGCTTAGGCTACATGTGCGATGCAGATGTTGTCTTTGCTGTGCTCGTGCAATGGGAGGTTCTGTGTGAGTCTGCATTGTTTGCTCACCCCCTTGGCTCCAGAGATAACCCAAGTCCATTGGCATCAAATACAACAGTGCTGAAGTCAGCATCGGACACGGGATAAGGGGTCTGGGATGTTGATTTATTACTAGACACGTCCAAAGAGCAAGGTGATGCATATCTAAAAAACAGGGGGGAAATAATTTAAATTCATATCACTGGCACTGAGGCCCAAAGCGAAGGTTTGACTTTGAGGCATCATGCATGCATGGAGGTATTCGTCTTCAGAGGCAATTGATTTGGATTCATTTGATATAGCAATGAAAAGCAGCTGGAGACTTGTCTGGCAGTGTATTCCACTTAATAAGGCAGCTATCACAGGGGAATGGTTTTTCACGAAAAGTTTGGCTACGTGTTACTATGTTTTTCATTTTTTCATTGCGCGTCATGAATTGCATTGAAACGCTTAAAAAAAAGAAAGAAACAGTTGGGCAATTGTCCTGTCAATATAACATGTTAATTTAGTGCCATACAAAGAGCAATTCAAATTTAAATGTTGAGTTACCATCGTTATTCTTAACAATCAACTCCATGTTTTTAATCAATAACTTGCTTGAAATTACACTCTTTAATCTCATAGGCTGCATCTTACGACTAAAAAGGAACAATAGCTGCAAACTCTATCCTTATGTGCCAGAGAAACAAGTGCGCAGCCATCTTTAGAATATTAGAACTTCCGTTGTTGCGGTCGCTCTGTATATTTCTATGGCATCGCTGTCGATTAGCTGGTGAAGTGGATTTACTTACTGTAAAGTTAACGAAAGTTTTCATGAGGATTGTAATGTTTAAAGCAGATGTCTTAACATATATCAGTAGACCGGGAAGATTTTAAACGAGCCATTCATTCATAAATATGCAAGATCACTGTAGAATACAGACCGGAAGACAAAGACAACGAGCGCAGCGCTGAAAAGGGGCGGAGCCACATAAGGTGCTATCTTTTTTTTTACATAAGTCTTATCACATACCGGTATGCTATGTCCGTCAAACATCACTTAATGAGGTGGAGCTATAATCTCTGTAGGCTATTTGGTTGTGTTGTGAACTTTTGCAGCGCGTTTCTGTATTTGGTTGTGTTGGAGCACACGTGTTGTTAAACTGATGATGATGTTTTCTTAATTAGCGGGGGGGGGTTCTATTTG
This sequence comes from Rhinichthys klamathensis goyatoka, assembly GCF_029890125.1. NCBI lineage: Eukaryota > Metazoa > Chordata > Actinopteri > Cypriniformes > Leuciscidae > Rhinichthys > Rhinichthys klamathensis. The sequence continues at coordinate 205,709 of NW_026607246.1, read as the reverse complement.
CATACGTGTTTTCTTCAGTTGCAGCTTGTTGAGCTCTCTCGGCCACCGTAGATTTCCGATTCGGGAACAAATCTAATGAACCGGTTATTCTGAATCAGACAGAAAGAGTCACGAAACCATAAATTATGGATATCTATGCACGAAACGGCTTAAACTCGAACAATATCCGGTTATGTCCGATTTGAAACGAGCTGGAAACCGTTGTATAGCCTTCTTTAGGTTAGTGATACTTACATTGTTTAGGGCTCAACACAAGGATTTTTACACAAGGATTTTTTTCTACTGGCCCGACAGGGCAAGTGGTTCAAATTTGTACTTGCCCTGTCAAACAAAACATGTGCAAATGATAAACTTTCGTGACGATGCGATGCAACACTGGCCCAATCGGGCGAGGACACTTCCGTCAACTGTCCCGCGCTGGCCATCGATCTGGGGCCTATACCATGAAGCCGGTTTAGATGGCTAGCCAGGTATGTTTCAGTTTAGTTTGCGCCAACCTTGGGTTTTAGGCACCATGAAAGTGGTTTGGCTTTTAGCAGTGTTCATCGCCATAAACTCCACGGCTAACCTGGTCCGGGGCAGGTTATGTTCCAGAGGTTGCAAACCGAACTTGGACCAATCAGCTGTGAGCAGAGTGACACGTCTGACGCGATAACGTCACTCCACCTGTTTCTACTCCAAATTAAAGGTCACTACATAGCAAATGATTTTTAAAGACAAAATCATCTGGCTTTTAGTTATGCTTATAGTAATGCTTATGTAATTATTATACCCTTAATCGATCACACATGTACAATTTTAGTTCATTTATTACGCAGATTTTAAATTAATAAATATATAAAGGTAATATACGCCTTAGAATCAATAGATGAAGCTACAAAATGACTACATGTGAGCTTAAATGTTCAATTCTCTCTATACCTTTATCAACTAAACTAACTTCACAACTTTTACTTGCACTGATATACAGTAGCGAGACTTTTTCTTTTAGTTGTCCTCTTTCATAGACAGCTATTTTCTTCTTGCTGTGTAAATTTGTTTAAATTCTTAATATTTTAATACTTTTATTTAATAAGTGAATTGCGCTGTTCGCTACTGATGTCACATCTAAGCTCCTAAACTCAGGATCAAAGCCTGAGTTGACAGAGAAAGTTGATGATCAGCATCATGGTACCAACAAAGCCTGGTTGGATTGGTTTGGTTTTGTCAACTCGAAACTAACCCTGAGTTTGTTCAACTACCATCATGGTACAGGCCCCAGGCAGTCCTTATTGTTGATCTCTGTTAACTCACTGGTTATTTTATATAACAACACATTTATATAATAAATGTGTAATTAAAGATACACATTCAAAGTCAGAAATATTCTTACAAACATCTTACTTATAACACAATCAGGATCCACTGCAACTTCAGATGCAGTAGTTTATGGAAATTGTAAGAAATGTAAGCAAAAAATTAAATCTTAAGGTAGTGTTATAAGAAATATTGAAATGATCCACCTTTGCACTAAAGGTATTTAAACCTCTGGAACTGTTATGTTTAGTTGGTAATGTATACTATAAAATAAACAAAATGGTAATATAATGTAATTATTTCTGATCAACAGAAATTAGAAATATTACTACCACAGTTTGCTATGGCAAAATACTATACCGGAAGCTTGTGTAGCACTGAGACTCACATATTTACAGAAATGCATATGCATAAAGTCCGGTTGAAGTATGCAGTATGTCTCCACTATATATATATATATACACTCACCGGCCACTTTATTAGGTACACCTGTCCAACTGCTCGTTAACACTTAATTTCTAAGCAGCTAATCACATGGCGGCAACTCAGTGCATTTAGGCATGTAGACATGGTCAAGACAATCTCCTGCAGTTCAAACCGAGCATCAGTATGGGGAAGAAAGGTGATTTGAGTGACTTTGAACGTGGCATGATTGTTGGTGCCAGAAGGGCTGGTCTGAGTATTTCAGAAACTGCTAATCTACTGGGATTTTCACGCACAACCATCTCTAGGGTTTACAGAGAATGGTCCGAAAAAGAAAAAACATCCAGTGAGCGGCAGTTCTGTGGGCGGAAATGCCTTGTTGATGCCAGAGGTCAGAGGAGAATGGCCAGACTGGTTCGAGCTGATAGAAGGGCAACAGTGACTGAAATAAGCACTCGTTACAACCGAGGTATGCAGCAAAGCATTTGTGAAGCCACAACACGCACAACCTTGAGGCGGATGGGCTACAACAGCAGAAGACTCCACCGGGTACCACTCATCTCCACTACAAATAGGAAAAAGAGGCTACAATTTGCAAGAGCTCACCAAAATTGAACAGTTGAAGACTGGAAAAATGTTGCCTGGTCTGATGAGTCTCGATTTCTGTTGAGACATTCAGATGTTAGAGTCAGAATTTGGCCTAAACAGAATGAGAACATGGAACCATCATGCCTTGTTACCACTGTGCAGGCTGCTGGTGGTGGTGTAATGGTGTGGGGGATGTTTTCCTGGCACACTTTAGGCCCCTTAGTGCCAATTGGGCATCGTTTAAATGCCACGGCCTACCTGAGCATTGTTTCTGACCATGTCCATCCCTTTATGGCCACCATGTACCCATCCTCTGATGGCTACTTCCACCATGTCACAAAGCTCTAATCATTTCAAATTGGTTTCTTGAACATGACAATGAGTTCACTGTACTAAAATGGCCTCCACAGTCACCAGATCTCAACCCAATAGAGCATCTTTGGGATGTGGTGGAACGGGAGATTCGCATCATGGATGTGCAGCCGACAAATCTGCGGCAACTGTGTGATGCCATCATGTCAATATGGACCAAACTCCCTGAGGAATGCTTCCAGCACCTTGTTGAATCTATGCCACGAAGAATTGAGGCAGTTCTGAAGGCAAAAGGGGGTCCAACCCGTTACTAGCATGGGGTACCTAATAAAGTGGCCGGTGAGTGTATATATATATATATATATATAGTGAAATGGGGGCGTTATTAATAGAAACTAAAATGGCATGTTTTGCTGTGGGTATATATTTTTTTTTTTTTACAAGCATCCAATCAAAATGTACTTTGTCCCTGGCATTTCCCCTGTTATTCACAGTGTGGGCCTACCATGGCTCCTCATTAAGTCTGCCTTCGTCTCTCCCAGGTTGGGGAGACTAGAGAGTGCCTGGCAGCAGAAGCCCACACAAAGGTGCGGAGAAACTGGCCAGACGCGGCTGCTGGACCACCCTCCAATCTTCCTCCCCCTGATGGAGTCAGATAAGTAACAACAAGAGGTCTCCACGACACTGCACTTAACAATAGTTCCCTGCAGTTAATGAGGGGCCTACGGGGCCTTTTCTCTCATGAACTTCCTTTATCACACTCACACGTAATATAAACATACAATGAGGTATATTTATTTATTTTTAGTGTGAAGTGGTATAATACAATGTTCAGTGTTTTGTTTTGTGTATGAATGAATGAATTAAGTGGTATATCTATAAGGGCCAAATTACTCATTAATTAAATAATCAAATAAATGTTATTCAATAAATAAAACATTAAATATTTACTTAATAATTCAAGTAATTTGGCCCTCTAGTGACTCTATGTAACACAATGTTTGTATAATTAGTAAATAAATGCATACATAAAGCAATGCAATTTGTATTGCTTTATGTATGTATTTTTTTTTCTAATTGTGAAGTGGTATAAAACATTGTTTTGCTTTTATTTATTTATTATTGTGGAGTTATAACAGTGTTTTGCTTTATTTATTGTGAAGTTTGTTAATACAATGTTCAATGTTTTATGCATGTATGTATTTATTTATTGTGAAGTCATATAGCACACAGCGTTTACAGGGTTGAACACAGTATTTGGTCGTGTAAAAATGCTAGCCTCTACGTGTAATGTAACTGTCAAGTGTGATAGATTTAATACAAAATGCAGCAGTGGTTTTTTACTTACAAGTCTTATGTAAGGTGCTGGGTTTGAGGTTTATGATAGTGAAAGGAAAAAAGATGTCCATTTGTGCGTGTGCACTCAGAGTGGAATACTTAATTGTGCAAGTTATTATTTTTGTGGTCATACCCACCACTTTTCTCAGTTGGGATGGGTGGAGATGGAGCGTGGGTGTGCAGAATGCCCTCCCGACGTGTTGTGGAGCATCTGCATAGTGCAGTTTCCAGACAGAAGAGTTGTAAAAAAGCAGCAACAACATCTGGGGCAATCAGAACTTTTCCTGCAAACATTTTATTGTCTACCACAGACATTTAAACCATCCATTTCTATCTACATAAACATTGCATGTCCAAAAACATCAAGAAAGATACTTCTGCAAATATATTAATTGAGTCCATTTTTACTTCAAATTGATTTGCAGCATTTTGGAGGGAATATACCCTCAACCATAAGCTCATTCAACACTTCGTCAGTCAAATAAGGTTATAAAAATTTAGGTTATTTAGGCCTCCTTTTAAAACACTGCCTTTAAAGATCCAGAGGGATTTGGGTTTACTAACTTTGCTCCAATTGCAAATGCAGAAAGGCCTCTATTTTCCGGAGCAGTGGGTACGTTTCCCTCAAAGGCACATCAGCAATTTAATCACCTACTGTATAGTGCTCACAGTTTCCCGTGCATTAACAAAGCCACAATTTTGTATGATTCACTGTAAAACAGTTCCTCTTTATAAACGACTCTATTTGTGTTGAAATGAACTGTTAAGGAGGTACCAATGCCAAGAGAACTTTTTTGTGTGTGTGCCATTGCATTTGTACCGCTTAAATTATGGGACACCACCAGCGTCACCTTGAATTGAAATCTGTAGTTGTTTTGGTGATTTTTGTTAGTCACTGTTTTTTTGTCAAGGTCTGTAACCACAGATATTAATAAGCAACGGTTTCACGTGTTCAGGAGTATTAGCTAACGTGTCAGTCTTCAGGAACTATTATTCCTCCATTTCCACAGATGTCACCTCCGTTTCCACATACATGTCACAAATAGGTTGCTTCAAAGGAATATGCACCCTAATATAAGGGTTTTATACATGTAGCTTTAAAACGGACATGCAAGTGAACTAAAAGGTTCATTTTCATCACGCTCGCTGTCTCTTCTAGCCTCAGTCTTGTTTGGTGGAGAGGGTAAACGTGGATTTTCCAATGCTGTGCTCCAGGGCCTCCTTCATTAAAATGATTGGCTGGTTGAAACAGGAGAAACCAGAGCAATTTGGCCTCAGAATTAATTTTTCAAAAGTAGTCTTAATGTCAATTAGTATTCTATTGCCGTCTTTAACCTATTGCTCCTTCCTTTTCCAACAGCCTTTGCCAGCATTGGACTCTTTCTGGAAGTCATTGCCTTATCAAGTTTACAAGCAAAATAATACTAATATAAAAAAGCAGTTGATTATTCTATTTGCTGATTTCAGCATATTGGTTGCATTCGCTCTGAAATATCTAATAAAACCGCTTTGCTGCACTTATATTCGGAAATGAAAAAAAGACCAATTTGAAACACCAAATACGATCATTTTGTCTCAAATTTAGAAAGAGATTATATTTGATAAAACTTGTTACTATCCCTTTCATATAAAAAAAGGACACCTTTATTCCCGAGAGAGACAGTGGAACACTTAGGTACTTTATAAATACGCATAGTGAGGAAAAAAATAATTCCACCTTAAGAGCCGAAGCATTTACAATCCCGACATGGTGCCTATTTGCAGTTAAACCAAACCACTTAGTAACAGCCGGTAATTTCCTTATGTTAAGCCATGGATAATTATTTCACAATAATTTTCATGGAGGTCTTCCCAAGCAGAGTGCCAGCTAGGTTTGATGTGCCAAATTGTTGAAACAGGGAAAATAAATTTTCTCATTGAGAATTATAAAACAAGTAAGTAAAATAAGCCTTAAATAAATTAGCTCCTTGCTTTTCTTTTGTAAAAACTCCAAGGCTATCGCTGTGCATATGCTCGCATGCAAGAAACGCATTATTGATGCTGAATAATTTGGACAAAAGGATTTTCTCATGAACTCTGGGAAGTTGTGGGAACGTATGGTGGGGTGTGACCGCAAACAATATACTCAAAAAAGAAAAACATGATTGGTTTGCAAAGGAAACCTCATGCACACACACAAAGACTGTGAAGACTGGCTCGTATAAAGCAATCGGGACATTTTGGTGTGATATTTCCCATGTTTCAAAGAGAGTTAAAAACCATGTTAACCTTTCAACCTCAAAACTAACAAGATGTCATTCCACGAAATAGCATTCAAAATGTCTGAAAAGGTTTGTCCAAAACACACAACAAAACACGTTCAACTATAAAGGGCTTTGTTCGGATATATAAATCCTCAAACAAAGACATCTTTAACTACATATGTTGTTTTCCCTCCAGCTTTCAGAGTTGCCCAGTTAAACAGAGTTGGCCAAAGTGACAGCTTTACGTTCGTGCTCATTCCACAGTCAGAAGAAACAAGGGTTCGATGTTACAAGAGGGAAATTGTTTTGGGATCCAGGACAGTGCCGTGTGGTTGTCAAGTAAACATAGTGCTTGTGGAACCCATTAGAGATGGACCATTTAGGAGCTGATATTGGCTCTTCTCTGCGGTGTATGGCAACACATGGGCATCTTTATGAGACAGCTGCTGAAGTGAGGAGTATAAAACCCGCTGGATGCTCTTCTGCTCCTGTCTTCAATTTATCATTGAGGTAGGCCCATATTGCATGATTATTTTGACAGTAATTTTTCCTGTTGGACCTCCGTTTTGTTTTGATCTTGAAGTGAAGGTAGCACTGTGTTCCAGAAAGAGGTTACTTCTCTCTGGAACTCTCGCTGATACTTGTCTGCTTGAGGAATTTCAGAGGCCCATTATTTCAGCTGGATTTTTAAAAATTCACCAAGTTCACTTGACCCCTTTAGAAATAAAATGTTTCATTGCATCAATTCTGCAGTCAAATTATATAGTCTTGAAAGGTTTATAGCATATGTGCTCCTATTTAAGTAGGCTATCAGAGAATTACACACTTAGGAGAGATTGTTGTTGGCTATTATATTCATGTAGAGTTTAGTAAACTTATTTTTCTATTTTATTCTATTTGTGAGTACAATAAATTATTCTCTCTCTCTCATTCGAATTCATAAAAAAAAAAGAAAAAAAAGAATTATCTACCGACTATATATCTGTTCCGTCAAATTTTGCACATGAAAACCATTCATGAGTCATGATAGTTATCTTGTCCATGCTGGAAAATAATCATGACCACCTGACATAACAAAAAATGTTTCTGGAACAAATCACCTACCCTGCCTTTAATACAATTTTATTCTTTACATTTCTTCTGTTCTGTTATTTTACAATAGACGAAATGTAATTATTAAACCTAATGTTTTTTTTTTAAAGTCAGTTTATTTTATTCTTTCCTAGAAGTGCAGTTGAGTAAATTTTATTTAAACATTGTATTCTGTTTCATCTGTTAACTTTAGCGGAGAATATTCAAGTAAATTTTATTAATACAATTTCATTTTATTCCTTAAATTATCCCCCATTTCGTTCTGTTTTACATTAGAGTTAGCGTATTATTAATAAACCCATTTGTTTTCAATTTGTTTAAACTTTATTTTATTCTACTCGTTTTTCTTGCATTTATAAGTAAGCTACAGATAATATAGTAAATTAAATATATATATATATATATTCTGTTTATTTTGTTACTTTATGCTAAATAAAAATATTATAGAATAAAGCTACAAAGTAACAAAATAAACAGTATAATATATATATATATATATATATATATATATATATTTTTTATTCTGTTTATTTTGTTACTTTAAGCAAAATAAAAATATTATAGAATAAAGCTACAGAGTAAACAACATTCAATTTAAAACAGTATATTCTCTGATACTCTGTGACTTTTTACTTACACCTGCAGGCTATGGCGCTTTGTACTGTGTGAACACTATATTAAATAAAGTTTTCCCCCTTTTGAAGCGCGTCCTCTTCCGTAGTCAACATGGCGGAATACGATCTGACCACCAAAATCGCCCACTTTTTGGACAGGCATCTCGTTTTCCCACTGCTGGAATTCCTTTCAGTAAAAGAGGTACATGTGTAACATACGTTCGTTTTTGCAGGCGTGTTGTAGCACTGTTTGTTTGTAGAAGGCGGCATAGGTAATGCCACGTGCGCGCAGCCGGTAGCCGCAATAGTGGAGCCGCACCGGTAACTTACGTCCGGTATTGTGTAAAAAAACACAACTCATGAGTTCAGCCGGCAATAAAATAACACACAGTGAATAAAAGACATTGACAGAACCAAAAAACTTTGACCTGAATAATTATGGACCCAGTTTAACCACAGTACAACTAATCCCTCTATTAGTTGTTTGCTAGCTGTGTAGGCTAGCAAAACACCGTGAGCTGCATAGCTTTCACAAGCAGCGTGAAAGAGTTTCTGACCAGCTGACAAACCAGTAACGTAACAATAGTAATATGAAATATCATTACAATTTAAAATAAACGTTTTCTATTTCATTTAAATGTATAATTTATTCCATTTTCAGCATCATTACTCCAGTCTTCAGTGTCACATGATCCTTCAGAATTCATTCTATGCGGTTTTGGTGCCCAATAAACAAAATTATCAATGTTAAAAACTTCATCTATCTTTAAAAAGATGACGAAATAAATACTTTTAATCAAAAAGAACGCATTAAATTGATTTAAATGACAGTAAATAGATTTATAATGTTGCAAAAGATTTCTATTTCAAATGAATGCTGTTCTATTCATCAGAATTCTGAAAAAAAGTATTACAGTTTCCACAGAAATATTAAGCTGGAACTGTTGTCAACATTGATGATAACCTTTATTGATAATTGGGCACCAATTGATACACTATAGAATGATACACTATTGAGCACTAAATCATCATATTATAATGATTTCTGAAGGATCGTGTGCCACTGAACTGAAGACTGGAGTAATGGTGCTGAAAATTCAGATCTGCCATCACAGGGAATAACTTGCATTTTAGAATATTTAAATGGAAAACATTTATTTAAAAAGTAATTATTTCACAAAATCACTGTTTTTCAGCATAGTCATAGTGAGCATAAGATGCTTATTTCAAAAACATTAATAAAATTGTACCTATATATGTATGCATTCTCACATCTGCATGAATGTACGGTCACTGTTTTCTAGATCTACAATGAGAATGAGCTCCTCCATGGAAAACTGGATCTCCTCAGTGACACGAACATGGTGGACTTTGCCATGGATGTATACAGGAATTTATATCCTGATAAAGAAATACCCAGCTGTAAGTGCTTTCAGTTCTAATGGTCTTCAGTGATAAAAGACGCGTCGCTAAATGTGATGCTTGAGAATTGACTAATGTATGAGATTCATATCTAAAATGTGTCACCTGTTTGCAGCTCTCAGAGAGAAGAGGACTGAAGTTGTGGCTCAACTGAAACAACTGCAAGCTGACACAGAGCCGATTGTGAAGGTTTTTGAGGACCCAGAGACCATGAGACAGATGCAGTCTACAAGGTACAGTAAATGCTGAAATTACACATGCACTAAATATTTTCAACTGTCTCGTCACATAATCTTATTGTTTTTTTTTAAAGGGATGGTTAAATCTGTTAATTCACTCACCCTCAGGCCCTCCAAGATGTAGGTGACTTATTTTCCTTCAGTAGAACAGTTAAGAAGTTTAGCTGAAACCGTGGTCCACAGTGATTCAATGCAAGTCAATGGCTACTGTCACTTTAGGAGTCAAAAAAAAAAAAAAGTATACATGCAAAACAAAATTAATACCCATGGCTCCTGACTATAAATTGAGGTCTTAAGTGAAACGATCGCGTAATGTACAAAAAATGTCTGAATGCCAGTGTATGGCAACTGCCATTATTTGCCATACGTAAACGCCGCCCCTGGTTTTAGCTACAAATCTTCTTTACTCTTGTACTTAAGAAAAATTATCCACATCTCGGATGGCCCAAGGGTAAGTAAATTAACAGCAAATTTTCATTTTTGGGTGAATAAAGTATCCATTTATTAAAAGGGTTTGTCTCACCGGAGTATCTAAATATCAATATAAGCCATGTATGAGATGTTCCTTTTAACACACCTGTCTAGATTGTGATCGCTGCATTCATTAAAGGTTGTTCCTGGTCTATGTCTTTAGGAAATTTAATTATCTTTTAGGCAAAACATTTTTTACACTAAAAGTTTGTTTTAAACAATCTGTGTATTGTTATGACCCAGATTAGGGACCAACATAAGTCGTTCAAAAAAAAAAAAAGGTTACAAACAAATCGCAATGGCCAGGGCAAGAAAAGGATTACATTTATTGGCAGTAAAAGTAACAAAACAAAGGAACATATAAACACACAAAACTCAACCAGGACTGTCAAGCTAACTAATCTAAACTACAACTAAGTTAACATTTCCTAACTACCGAGAAAAATAAACTCAAAAGAATCGTCCGGGTCAGCTTACCTATGCTTTCCCTCTATTCTAATACAACTAAACAAACAAAACTCACCATCCTGTACAAAAGAAAAGGAAAAACCACCAACAATAGGTTTCTTGAGGTAGGCCATCATGAGGTGCCACCAGCAGCTCTTAAATAAGCAGAGGCCGCAGGTGTTAGGGATAATCAGGCTCCGCCCCCATCCAATTGGTAACTATGCTCAGAAAGAAAAAGAAAAGAGAAAAAAAGAGAACGAGCAGAGGCTCGTAACAGTTATTATTACTTTGTTTTTACTTTGTCAGTGCTTTTGAATTTCAGTTAATTTATTTATTCAGCCAGTCAAGGACTGCTCGTCTTCATTGGCTCGTTTGTGTATTCAGACGGGTTTGGCCATGCCCTGTTTTTTTTGTATTTTGTGCACGCTTTAGAGTGTACAGTGGTTGACTTCAAATTAGAATTGATCTTTCTGTACTTAACAGTACATTTGTATAGACCTTTACATGTCTGTGGGTTTTACTGGAAGAAGACTGGAGAGTCGTTTAATGTTATGACAGAAGATTAGTCATTGTCTATTCCAAGCAACAGCTGAGATGGTACATTAGTTATTTTGTTGTTCATCTAATGCAAGTTGAACAGTGTACAATTGCACAATTGAGACAAGACAGTCCTCAGGGATGTGGGATGAAGCCCTGCTCGATGCTAGACGATACTCCAAACAGAACATTTGTGGCTCTTTTTCTGGATGGTCTGGCTTAAGTGCCATTTAATTAAGTGGATGGCAGAACATCAGCGGGCATTTGTAATCACAATCGGTTCACATTTGATTGAAATTGCCATGTGGATGAGTATATGGTTTCATTCTGCAAATTTCAGAAGAGCAGAATGTTAGAGCATCCTGTGGTGAGTTTCACGGAGGATACTTTTCGATGCTGACTTTGCCGTAATTAAAATATTTTGGTTAAACTTAGTCCTCATCTAGTGCTCTCTTTTCTTTGATGGATGTGCCTCATTTCTAGCTGCCGGCCAATCTAGATGTTTAAGGTTTAGATATGTGGTGTATTAGGGATTAAGAGATGTTTTTTCTTAATTAAAATAAGGTTGTAGTTGCATTGATCACTAAAGCAAGGAGATATTCTCAAATAGCATTACCATTAGCAGTTGGAGGGATTTGCTGGATTAGAGATAGTGGATTCCTGTTGATTATGTTGGATTGAAAAGACATTGTTCTGCTCTCAATCAGTCGCCATCAAACCTAGATAGAACAGAAGAGAATTTATAGCAATGAGTCAGTCACTGATTTAGCCACTATATTTGAGATCATTTAGACCCGATCATTTAAATATTTGAATCTTTGCCTGTCCTTTATAGCAGGGATTCCCTTTTTTGTCAGCTGATCCTTTAGCCTAAAATGTTTACTTGAAGATCCCTTTGAAGTTAATATTTCAATAATTTAACGACACTTTCACATGTTCAGGCCACGGTTCTCTGATGTTGGTTAATGGCCATATTTTTTAAGGAAGTGGTTTATTTTTATTTAACTTTCATTAGCGTTTCATTAACTAATGAACTGCATGCAGTTTTCTCATGAACCCAGCAAAATCTTATATGCTATTAATATAAATAATTAACCACTAAAATGGCAAATCAAAATACAATGACATGTAGCTTTCAGTTGTTTAAGTAATAATAATTTGAGTAATTATTCAAAAACAGTCAGTAATAAATAAAGATCAGTAAGTGTTTTCTTGTCAATATTGTTTGGTCGATATTAATGAAATAAATTACATTTACCGATCAATTTACATTTATTACTGTGAATGTTCGTGTTGTTAATTATAGTTGTAATTATAGCTTTGTGGTTTTAGCAGATTTAGCCTAGTTAGAATCTAGATTTTTACACATACACAAAAAGAAGTCGATGATACAATACTAGGGTGTTGTGGTTGGTTGCCAGGGTGTTGCTATGCAGTCGGTAATGTGTTCTGGGTAGTTCTTATTGCGGTCCTATAGACCCCTTTTGCGCCGACGTCACAATTACGTCACGGCGCTAGCTGGAGGCAAAACAAACGGACAACTGGAGGCGGCTAATACAAACCAGCACAGATTCGGCTACATAATAAGGAGCTTAAATTATTATTAGTATTATTAAATGTCATCTTGTGTTGTTGGGTGCAAGAATCAATGAAATATTAATATGCTGTATCTGGAATTTTTATTTGTAGAAAATATTCACATCATTAAAATTGCACCGTAATATCACTCTTTAGATTGTCTTCTTTGCGCTGGCTCGGCAGAACTGCGGATCGTACCACACAAGTCTTGTACATGACCATTCAGCACATAGTTATAGGCATCTAAAGATTTATATGCCCTCACCCAGTTTCTCTTTACGCTCAGTTTCTCTATCGGATAGGTGTAGAAGTCAGGCCCCTCAACCGAGGTAACGTTAACGTTAATCCTGTCAGATCGTCCATCCATTGAGTGAGCGTGTACGGGTCAGCCAATCTGGTTCCGTCCGTTAAAATTAACTTTTGCAAATAACAATCGCGGTCCTGGACACCGAGTGACCTTACACATTAAGATAAAATCGAGTTTTCTCCAGTCATTGTTAAAAAACAAGCTAACAAAACTTGAGCTAGCAAACTAACGTTAGGGAAGCGGCCAGAGGGATCGTTCTGCCTCCACCTAAGCTCCGCCCACAAAAAAACGTCACCATGTTTACTAACTGAAAAGGGGTCTAAACGTTTGTTAGGATGTTCAAAATCAAAAGCTGCATGATTTAATGTATCATTCATATCTTTAACACAAACCATGTAGAACAAGGTATGCTCAAGTTTAATATTTGGGTTAGGGGTTTGTTGAAATTTGCTTGCCGCAGCAATAATTGCTAATTGCTTTGGTTAACTTTTTAATCACATTTTGCTAGAGCTGTTTTATATCTTTTTTTGTCTGTGTTCTATGTCTTTTGGCCCCTGCAGGTATAGAGGCAGCAGCTGAGGCCACGATCTGCACTTAGTTATTGTTTAATTGCTTGCTTTGACTAGCGTTAATACAGCACCGCGCTTCCATATATTTTATCAGGCTACCGATGTGTGTTTGTGGTGTCTCTACAGTGTGAAATCTCAGTAGGTGGTATTGCCTTCCCTAGACATTTTTAAACACCAGTTTGCGTTTCGTTTCTCCAAAACATGCTTTTATCACAGTTTAGGATTAAGTATGTGGCCTTAGAACCAGGCGCAGTCTTAATTAACCCACTCAAATGGATGTCTGCTCTTCATTAACGAGCGACTTTGAAGTTTACTTGTTCGATCTGAATATTTCGGGTTTCGGGGGGGCATTTTTCGGTGTCTGGAGTTTCACAGGCCGAGACGACCACGAGGAAGTGCAGATCAGGACTCGTCTTTATTTGTTCTTTTATTTGTTAATAGCTGCTTGTGTGCGACATGTTTCTTTTAAACAACGTCAGTCGGATGTTTACTGGGTCAGCTCCGACAATGCCGCTCACAGGGCGGATGCTGTAAGCAGGTGATATCATGTTTGGAAATCTGTCAGGACCATTGTTCAGGAGAGTTAGGACATATGGAGTGGCGATGGATTTTTTCTTTAACAGACTGAGCGTGATGGATGGATGAGCTGCACTGAATGGCTGAGGGCCGAGTTATCTCGCAGTTCCCTCAGCACCAATGCATTGACCTCCATGGCGAAACCTGCCCTGTCTGTTCCTCATTTCAACCCAGACGGGAGGTGGTGTAAAATATGTAATGTTCTCCTCAGCAGACAGATAAACATGGACTGACTGTTAGTTTTTGGAGTTACTAGGTGAGAGCTGAGGAGGTTGGGCGAATGCAAAAATGTTCAGTATTGACTGTTCTAATCAGGTTTGATGCGACAAGACAAGCAATTTGAAAAGAGCAATCTCGATATTTGTTCTCATTAGTAGATATTTCGTGTTTAAAAGGATAGTTCATCAAAAAATGTGTTGTTTTCAAACCTACATGACATTATTTCTTCTCTGAATCACAAGAGAAGACTTTAAGAATGTTCACACTGCTCTCTTCCATACAGTGACAGTGAATGGGTATTGAGTTAGGCTGCACGATTAATCAGAATAATGTTAATGTGAAATATATTTGTAATACATTTGTAATTTTAAAGTTTTTTTGTTTTTTTGTAATAATAATAATAATTATTATTATTATTATTATATAGTCATATTGATATATAATCACAAAAATGTTGGCCAAATTATGTAGCCCTACAAACAAGCAAATCAAACCTGCAGACAGTTAAAAAAAATGTTTATACTGAAACATTTCTTAGAAAAATTGCAATACATTTTGTTTACCCAATTCATGCAGCCCAAGGACTAGAATCTAGAACTTTTTGACTGTTAGACTGGAGGTCAATGCATTTTATGATGTAGAAAAATACATCATGAAAGTGTTCCATATGACTTATTCTTTATATTCCAAGTCTTCTGAAGCCATACAATAGCTTTGTTTGAAAAACGGACTGAAATGTGAGTCGTTAGTCAAAATTAGCTCGACAGTTGTGCTCACAATTCACTTTCATTGTATGGAAAAGAGCAGCTTGGACATTCAACTAGAAATTTACATTTTTGGGTGAACTATTCCTTGTTTCCTGATGTTCTTATTTGGAGCGAGATTATAGACCAATGAGATTTCTCAAAGGGTGAGGCTCGCCAGCGCAACGGCATAGAAATATAAATCAGACAATTGCATAAATGTACTGTTGCTGGTTGCGGATATGTCTGCTTACATCAATAACCTGATTTACACCGAAGAGAATGGTAGGTTTTTATCACTTATCGCTGTTTAGGACGTGGCGTAAGGGAGGTGGCTCGTCTCCACCCAGAGTCCCAGCATCTGTCAGATGATAGTATAATGGAACAGAAGCAGTTCTGCAGGAGAATGCCTTTATAAACAGCCTTTGAACCTCCCCACAAATAAAATAAACGTGCAAACCTCCTCTTTCTGTCTGGAGCATGCATGGCTTCATTTGCCGAATTCTTCTGAGGCCGGCCACATTTGGCGGAGGTGGTCATGCGGTAAGCTTGGTTACCAGCCCCCCGTGCCGAGCATTTTGGCAAAACTCAATGATACGCACAAGTCGCAGTAGATTCTTACTCCCATCTCACCTGAGGAGGAGACACAATGTGTTTGTTTTTCATTTCTTCGTTACCTTATTTTTTGTTTAATTAGTGGTGTTTCCTAAGTGGTGTTACTTAAGGCTCGTGTTTTGGCTTATTGTTTTTTCTAAACCCCAGTATTAAAGGGATACTCCACCCAAAAATGACAATTCTGTCATCATTTACTCACCCTCAAGTTGTTGCAAACCTGTATGAGTTTCTTTCTTCTGCTGAACACAAAGGAAGATATTTTGAAGAACGATTATATATATATATATATATATATATATATATATATATATATATGAAGAGTTTGGTTCCAAAACGCAATAAATCCATTTAGATTAATTTGAGTTAAAATGTGTTTTCTTTACCAAGAAAGTGGAAAGATGAAAACCACTATTTTCTGTTTCAAACTTTCACATAGGATTTGTAGGTCATAATAACAAAAAAAATTAAAATCCAGGTTTTGATTTTCAAAGATTTATTATAAAAACTGATTATTTTTTCCCCCAAAATGCAATAAATCCATTTTTTTGAAAAAAAAAAATCAAAATGCAATTAATCCATTGAATCAATATAAAAGTTTTTTTTTTTTCACATTGAAACTGTTGAAAATACACAACAACGTAAGTTTATTAGTATAATATTTTTATTAAGAACTGTAAAGAAGATTGAAAACATTTTTCCTCCTCCCGAGTGCCTCATCTTCTTAATCTCCTCACGTAAATGATTCGATGTCGATGCCTTACGTTTCTTACCCACCGCAGAAACAACCACAGGTTCATCAATGCCGTCAAAATTATTCATTTTTTTGTTTGTTTGTTGATCGAAAAGTACAAAATAGATAAGAAAAACTAGGAAGCCGGGTGTATAACGGCGCTGCCGTTACTGTTTACATTGCGTGGAATGGTGCGTTGTGATTGGTTGAGAGCGGATATATCGCATTCTGCAGAGAAGGGAGACTGGCGTTTGTCGCGGTTTGGAAAGAAAGGGAGAAAACATGACAGAATAACACGGCGGATATCGCATTTTACTTAAAATTAAACATTGACTTTTCAATGCCAACCAGATACAATACTGATTTTTGCAGTAACAATTTTTTTTTTAAATGGCGTTTATCGCGTTTTGGAACCAAACTCTTCATATATATATATATATATATTTTTTTTTTAGGTTTTATTTTGTAACAATTTATTTTGATGGTCCCTTTTGAACATTCTGTTGATTATAAGTAACTTAGCAACTACATGTCAACTAACTCTCATTAGAGTATTAGTAGTGTTAGTCTGTTTAATATTTGCAAACTCTTCATTGTGATGCTCCTCCAACAGACATTCTACTGACTATAAGATACTTTGCAACTACATGTCAACTTATTCTAACCCTAACCCTACCAGCATACTAATACTCTAGTAATACATGTAGGTGCAACGTTACATAAGTCAACAGAATGTTAAAGGGACCATCAAAATAAAGTGAAACCTTTATTTTTTTTTATATAAATGTAAAATATTAAAATATGATTTTATTCAATATGATTATTTATACCTTTTAAAAATAAGTGTATTCCATCAACTGTTGCTCACCGCAAAATGTTTCTGTGTTCCAGGGACGGGCGTATGCTGTTCGACTATCTGGCTGACAAGCATGGCGTAAGTACTTCTGCTGACTCTTCCACCCTTCTGAAGAGTTCTCATGACTTCTCTATGAACCCAGTGTTGTTTTCGGGGGCCAACAGGAGGGGCGGCCCTGAGCAGCGAAACGACTTCCCAAACCTTAAGTCATTTTCGGGGATTTTATGGCTTGCAGAAATTTCTGTGGACATTTACATTCTGTGGCGAATTGTTAAGAATAAACAGAACAGCTCGGGACCCGTGGGTATGGCCTCAAGAATGCTGGGGATTCTATATTTGACTTGACGGCACTCCCACCCCAGCATCCTGAGACTGACCTGGGGCCTGTCCTCAGTGCACCTTCACTGCACAGGCTACGCCGTCTTTATGACACGATCCTCGCCTTAACAACCCTCTCGTCGCCGCCCCCAGGAAGGCTCCTGTGGCCTTAACGACATCCGCACCAGGGCTCTAGTTTACTGTGACCACACAAACACACAGATCTAAACTACACACACAATGAGCTCTCTGTTCTAAGACGCTCTGCCAGCAAGTTTCCCGAGCATGTTCTATCGAACTGTCCATCAAACTGCCGGTGCTCTCTGGTCATCGCTGTTAGCTGAAATTGAGGATTGTGTTTGAGGTCATGTTGGTTCACATGTGAACAAAGTTTCCTGAAGAGCTGTTCCTTGATGTTTAAGGTAGCTTATTAGATTTTGAAAGGAATAAACATGTTGTGGGGCGATATATCTAGATCTAGGTAGAGATTTTGGACTGTCGTCTCTATCGTGGTTACGCTCATGTGACGTTGCTGTGCTACGCCGTCACGAAAGCCTATCGTTTGCATGCGTTTTTAAGTATTTCTGTTTAAAAACGAGTGATTTTAAACCGTTGTAGCGCAGTTAGCAACGTAAAGAGATACTGTTTCTCAGCGCTGTCTGAGAGACGCGCACCTAAAGAAGCGTGAGAACTGAACGGAGTGCTTTTCACAGACAGTGAACAGTTAAATACACATACTTATGTGTCAAAGTGACCATGTCTTTTCAAGTAAACAGTCATTTATGTCTTAAGTGAGCATAAACAGTTGAGAAAGAAAGCGCATGAGTATATCCGTGCAGTCGCTCGCATACAAATTTACCTGCTGTCGTTATTAATGTTAATCAAACAACAAAAAAAGAGAAAATCTCTCACTGCTCTTGACTGAATCACTTTTGTAGCTTTAATAAGAATAAATGTATATTTAATTTACATTATAAAGGCTATGCAGTGTTTTTTTTATACATTTGATTACTTTAATAAGTTTAATTATTAATAAAAATTACTCCTATCGTGATATAAGATTTTGGTCAAATCGCCCACCCCTAGTTGTGCCTACTGCCTAGCAAGATTACGTTACGTGATCATATACGTTAAATACGTTACGTTATGTTTCACACCCTGCTGTGAATGTTATAGCCATGAATAAATAAAGGCTTTTTCTAAGTTCTCGATTGCCTTGGCCTTATGATTTTTGTAATTTAATTGTCTATTTAGCTAAATTGTTTAAAGGGACACCAGGCAGGAATCCCGTTTTTGTCAAACAGTGACCCCTAGAGTCGCTGTGGAGAACTTGTATTTAACGTTAATGTCGTAAATACCACTCACGCAGAGCGTGACGTGTTACATAGTATACAATAGTACATTGTTTAATTTGTCGTTTAATGAGATCTAATATATGTTGTTAGTGGTGAGAATTTTCACGTGATTAAATTCATAGATCCGACAATTATCCCCATAAACTTTAATGGTCCAGTGGCAGAACTTTTGCCAAGTGTGTCAGAGGTTCTGGGTTCTAATCCGTACTAGTAGTATAGTTTATTTTCCTCATCAAAACCGATTGTTTATTAGTGATTGTATAGCAGGGACAAGTTCATTAGGTTTTGTGATTTCACCGTAACAAATATAGAGAGTCTCTCAGTCCCCGCAACGGATTGAGGCGCGCGTCCGTGTGAAGACTATGCGCGTCACAACAGAACACTGTATCCACGCCACTGATCGCAGCGGCAACAGTCTGTGAGCGGCAAGTACATTGGTCACTTGATTTCAAAAACAACACATTTCAGATCGCCTCTTATTTAACAAACGAACGAAATGAGTCATAGAACCATTTCAATAACTCTGAAGCTGTTCAGTTAAGCTAAAAGAACTGCATAGAATCCCTTTAAGCAAGTACAAGGCTTATCCGGCATCTTCATATGGCAGAAATGTTATATGTTACTCTTGATTTCCTTTGCGCATAAACACACATTTTGTGTATCAAACTTTATCAGTAGACACTGTGTATGATTAATCACCTTGCATTGAAAAATGACTTTGTTTAACATCTGTCTTTCCTTGCAGTTCCGGCAGGAGTATTTGGACACCCTGTATCGATACGCCAAGTTCCAGTACGAGTGTGGGAACTACTCAGGTGCAGCGGAGTACCTGTATTTCTTCAGAGTCCTGGTATGTGTCTTACCACGCCCCTGTCTTTAACAGATGACAGAGTTGTGTTTTCTAGAATTCTCCTCTGGGACGTTCCCAGTGGGGCAATTTTCAAGAGCTTCTTTTCATCACGACACCCTTTCATTTTCTCCCTCTCAAATTGATGCCATTAAATGCATTCTTGTTTAATAAGTTCTTGTCTAATGGACAAACAGTTTTATTTTGATGGAGAGTCCCCTTGTGGGTGTTAATTGAGCCAGACGGTCGCCCTATTGAGACTTTGAATTATTGTCTCTGCTTAATATGGTTCTGCTTTTTTAGTACGAGACTCTGCCAAATCCCGTGAGTTACGAGCATTACGCATGCACTTAACGTTGTGTTTTTCAAAATGACGCAGATGAAAAGTAGACATGGCTCGCTCACAGGTAAATTTTCTCAAATTAGAATCCAAATCCTTTTATCATGAAATATTGTGTCATTTATTCATTGCTCCACAATACAGGCAACTTTTTTTTTTCTTCACTTGAGGCAATCCAAAGAACTAAAAGCTCACGATCTGTAATTACTTCTGAAAAGTGCCATCCCATGTCTTGTTAAATTCCTTGCATGTCTTGAGTGCTGAAAAGAACCTCTTCAAGGACTTGGTTAGGAGTTGTTTCAGGGCTGTGTTTAGTGGCAGACTTCATAAGCTTATGGGTTTATGGGCAGTGCTGCTCCCCATAGATGATTGGTGGGGATTTTGTGGCCTAATCACTCTTGGTTTGACAGGATTCCCCAGTTTTTGTAAGGGTTAAAGGTTACACAGCTTGTTCCATATATTCCAAAGACACCAAAAAAAGGCTTTTCAACAGAAGATGACTAGAATTTGTGTTCTTTTCCAACAGTCAAACCATTTTGAGACTTTTATCGAGCCACAATCTCTTTAAATAAATGGATACTAAGGCCACATTCATAATGCCGTTAAATGAAGCCCAAATCAGAATTGCATTGTGAAAAGAAAAAAATCCTTTTAAATCATTTCAGTTCTGATCTGGAAATAAATCAATTCATATCTGATTTTTTTGTGTGACTTCAGGTAGTCAGGTTGCAATTCCTTTAAATGAATCGTTACATTTGTTTTAATGCTTTCATGCATTTATTATTATTATGATTAATAATACCAGCTATATTATTCTTGCTTATAATAATAAATGCATATCATGCTATTTATTATTAATAATTATACATGTACATGGATTATTATATCCATGCATTATTATTATTATAATTTTTATTAATTTTGTTTGCATGTATTTATTTTTATTTTCTGTATGTAGCCTATATAATTTGTTTCTGTCCCCTAGGAAGATTTTTTTTTTTTTTTTTTTTTGAAACAAATGCTTTTCAAAAAAGTAATGTGAGTTTTACAAAATAGATTACAAGTGCTTTAAATCTTTTTTATTTTATACTATTTTTTCAGTGATAAAACTTTCAGGATAAGATTTTCACTTGCTGGTTAGTTGTCTCCTGATCATACGCGTGTCTGATATGGACTATATTTAAAAGGTTAAGTGAACAACCTCACCAAAAAAACTAAAATCTGATTCCAGCATAGAATTGGATGTTTTGTCTTGTGGTGTGAAACTAGCCTAGAGCGCACACAAACACTCACATCTTCCTTTAAGTTCCCTTTCCCTTTTTTTTTTTTAAAATGTTGTTGTCTGGATAATGATCCAGGCGGTGATGCACCGAGGACCTTGGATTAAATAATTTTCACCAGTGGAATACTTTTGGAATCAGATAATACCAAAGTAGGTTTGTGGGGGAAGATAATTGCAGTTCACTGAGAGTACTGGCAGTATCCATGTTACACGTGCGTACTTCTTATTTCCTCTATAAACAAAGGGCTCATTGCTGGGGCTCTGGTGTTTGTGGCTTCTCTCCCACTGCCTGTAGAAATGAGTGAAAGATGAACTTATGGGGAAAAGCATCCGGGTGCTCAGAGCCCAGCGCAGTGCTGCTGTCTAGCTAGTGGGGCGGGGGGCAAATGACGGCTGGGAACGAACAAATTGACCCGCTCCTTTCTCTCTGGCTGTGTGGAGGTAGTCCAGTGTCTTAAAGAGAGGTGCCCATTGTCAACGCTGCCCTGGGCCAAAAGTGTTGCAAGAGGCTCCATGCCTGGCTAAGTTATCGGACTCCCTTGCCGGCGAGCTTTTCTCACATAACCACATAGCCTGCCTTCTCACATGGAATACACTCCTGTTTCTTCAGACCAGCTCTCACGTATGATTCACTCAGCCTATATTGTTGTAAAAAAAAACAAAAAACAAAGGCCAGACGTTTGCCAAGCGTCGCTGTGGCAACAAGTGACCGAAAAGAAACCCTTTATTTGATTTTAAATAGTCTTGGTTTTAGCATTTCAGAGGTGTGATGAAGACTGTGTTGTTTAGATTTGCAACATGTTTCCCATTTGTGAATGATCTGCAGCGTCAGTCACGCTGTTTGTTTGTTTGTTTGTTGTGTCCCTGTGGTTTTCGTGGGAGCCGAGGGAAGGAACGGCCGACGAGCCTTGAATTACACCCTTCAGTTTTTGTCACTCTTTTTTTCATATATTAATTAGTATAGATGCTTCAAGGACATACTAAAAGGGATACTTGAGAATTCTGTCATCATTTTTCACTATCATGTCATCCAAAACATGTATGACTTTCTATGTTTTTGCGGAAAAAACACAACACAGTGTTTTTAATTATTTATTTATTTTTTAAAGAATGTTTTTATCCATATAATAAAAGTCAGCGGGGTCCAAAACAAACAACACTGGACCCAATAAACTTGTATAGACAAAAACATTGAAACATCAAAAGTTTGGGCTTGGTAATAAAAAAAAGGCTATACAGTAATATTGTGAAATATGAATACAATTTAAAATAACTGTTTTCTATTAGCTGTGATGGCAAAACTGATTTTTCAGAAGCCATTGCTCCAGTCTTCAGTGTCACATAATCCTTCAGAAATCATTCTAATATGCTGATTTAATGCTCACGAAGCATTTTTTATTATCAGTGTTGAAAACATCTGCTTAGTTTTTTTGTGGATTTTTTTTACAGGATTCTTTGATGAATAGAAAGTTCAAAAGAACAGCATTTATTTGAAAAAAAGTATTTATTTATTTAAAAAAAGTACTGACCCCAAACTTTGAATGGTAGTGTATCTTTTGTGTTCATACAGGTTTGGAGCAATATGAGGTTGAGTAAATGACAGAATTTTTATCTTGAGGAGAACTATTCCTTGTGTAAGTGTGCCCTGCCGAGAGCTTAGGAAACATGCATGTTAGGTTTTTCTCAAGGTTTTTTTAGGATAAGTTAAAATATAATAGTCTACTCATCCTAGAAAAACCACATTATTGGTATTGTGAACACATCAAGCGTTTTGAGTGGATTAGACTGTTCACACAACAACCAGCCTTGGTTATGTGTTCACTGCTCGATCTAAATAAATGGAAATAGCTTCCAGAAATGTTCTCCCTGTGGAGGTTTTGAAGCGTTTAAATTGTTATCCTTTTATTTCAAATTCTCAGATAATATGCTTTGTAACTCTTCTTCTATTCTTCTATCTTCTATTTTCATCAACAGTGAGAAGGCGATTGGAATAGCCATAATGTAACTGGTTTTAGTGGAGCTTTCTTACCGAATACCTGCCCCTTTTTCTTTTCTTATTTACTATCCATTTATTATCCACCTCTTTTCAAGCCGGACCTCCCATCTCCTTGGATGGCTCCTAGCATGGGAGATGTCAGGCTCTAGAACTCCTCTAGCGTGGGAAACACAGCCATTTAACGAAGGAAGCCAGGCTTGCAAAATCCAGACCCGAGGTCCTGTTACAGTGAGGGCCCGGTGCGAAAAGAGCAACTTATTCATATCATCTGTTAATGCAGGGATTGGATGTTGAGAATAAAGATTGAGTGTCCCGTCAGATCCCCAGCACAGTAAATTTATTGTTGCTGGTCAGTCAGTGAAAATGTGCCCGTTTCAGGAGGCAATGGAAACTCAAGGTAACTTGTGGAAAAACCCAGGTATTGAAACTATTCTTGCATGGCCAGTGCTGAAAGCCAGTTAGTGTGCAGAAAGCTGCCATAATGACATGGAGCGTCGCCAAATGTAGCAGGCAGGGACTTCCAGGAAAAAAAAACAAAAAAAACAAACACTTTTCGAAATGAAACGTTGACCTTTATATTGGCAGCATGGATGGCTTTTTCCCCGGTTGTCCCTCCGAGCTGATCTCTCAAAGTTTTTGGGCTTTGACTATTGTTTAGACACATCCAACTTGGGAATTTTGATGAAAGGGCTCCATTGTTGCAGGATGATTGGGACTGTACTGTATGGATTTTAGAAACATACTACTGTGTGTCACTATGCAAATATAGAAGTAGATTTTATCCTGCCATAAATCTACAGAGATTTATTTTAGGGCTGGATTTCTCGATTTTAACTGATGATTTATCTTATTTTGCTGAACCAATATCAATTTTTAAATCCCAAGAATCGATTTTTTTTAACAAAACTTTGTAGCATACCTCCAATCCAATAAATCGCAATAAGCTTTGTGCTTTGTCTCAGCTTTTAAATTCTGTCATTTTATTACGAAACCAAACAATAAATACCGTTTTGGCGATAGCATCTCTGTTCAAGCGAAGCTAAAGCACAGAGTATGAGAACCGATAACTTTGTTCTTTATTATTAGTTTAAGCACGCATTAAACATGAATGAACATCAGAAGGTATGTTGAAAGATACAGTGCAACTTAACGAAATACAGATCATGTCTCATAATCACTGTGTTTCAACTGCGGAAAGACATCAATAGAACATTTAACGCTTTCAAAGAATCCTGAAAAAAATTTACACTCATTTTTTTTTTTCAACATTGATGATAATAAGAATGGTCTCTTTAGCAGCAAATCAGCATATTAGAATGATTTCTGAAGGATCATGTGACACATATCTTTGATCACAGGAATAAATTACATTTCAAAATATATTAAAACAGAAAACAATTATTTTAAATTGTAATTGTGGCGAGCAGGACGAGGCCGAGGGACGTGAGTGATAATGAACGACACCTGTGAGACGCACCGGTCTCGCATCTCTCACTGTCGTCGCTCCTCCTTTATGCTTCCGCTCCTCCGTGAGAGATGCGAGACCGGTGCGTCTCACAGGTGTCGTTCATGATCACTCCTGCCACCGGCCTCGCGCCGCTCTCACATCCCTCGGCCTCGTCCTGCTCGCACAGTAATGATATTTCACAATATTTCTGTTTTTACTGTATTTTTGATTAAATAAATTCAGCCTGGGCGAGCTTAAGAGACTTCTTTCAAAAACATAATAAAATCTTACCGATCCCTAACTTTTGAACAGCAGTGTACATGAGGAGCAGTGTCCATCCAATCAGATTTCAGTGTCTGTCATAGGTCTAATAACTCCATTTCCCATGAGCCTTTGGCTATAGCTCATCCCCCTTTTTTCATGAAACATGCTGAGATGCTTCAGCAGCTCGCTAATCTGCAACACATTATCTCTTCCCTTTGTTTGTTTTTGTTTTGAGTCATAATTTAAAACATCTTATGTTCCTTTGAAGTTGATTGTCTGCAGAGATGCACCATGTTAAATCTTGTTCATATTTACATACAAGAAGCTGAGCTTCTTTCAGGGGTTTCATAACTCGATTCCGCAGGATGTTTTTCTTTTGTGCCAAATGTTCAGGAGATTATCACAATTACTAGTTAATCAAGTTACCTAAACATTATTTTCAAGGGCCTGTTTCTGTTAACAAGACTTATGTTTTTGGCTTCTGCTGTCAAAGGATTTTAGTCAAGGTAGATGTGACACAGAACCTTAGGACTGTTCAGCCTTTCGAACATATTGTCTGTGTGAATGTAAATTAAATAATACATTTAATCATTACTTGTCCAGCAAAGACCTACTCAAATGGTTTTCATTAACTTTGGCACCGCACAACTATCCATCCTCACCAAGTGTTTGTTTAGTTTGTCCTTCTATTTGGTTAGTTGATTTTCTTTACCTAATGTCTGGACCTCATTCTCTCACTCCTCCACAAGCAGACATTTTGATTAGCATCCCGCCACTCCGGTCCTGTCCACATCTCGGGGCTGATCAAAGCTTGCAGACATGTGTTAGGGCCAGTAACAGAGGCTGTAGCAGTAGTAGCACACCACACATCATTAAAGACCCTCACCAAAGGCAATGCATTAAGGTCATCGTAAGTTCACATGACCTTCGGGGAGCTTTTGTTCCTCATTTGTACTTGATGATGCTCCATACCGGATATCAGAAAGAATTACTATAATAGTAACTTATTTTAAACTAATTTGATTTATATGTTGTGCTTCTGAATAAAAAAAAAATTAAATAAAAAAAAAACGTTCCTATTCGTTTTGGTGATTTGAAGCCATTTTCAACTCTTGACGTGACCCTCCTTTCCCTCAAGATAGCACTTGACCCCAGGCTAGTTAAAGAGCACTTGTTTAACTTGCGTAATTATTTCCCAGCAATATCACAGACAAGTTGGCCTTTAACCTTTGGCCCTTGTCTTATGACCCCTTCAACCCAACCACTTCAAAAACACACTTTCTTGAATAAAAAACAAACAGATTCTTTAAATAAAATTTTTAAATGAATCATCATTATAAACATCAGAGTAAAATGATTAAACTTTCATTAGGTCATTCCTAACATTAGAAAACAGATTTTTTAATTTTTTTTTTTTTTTTTTTTTTTTTTTACCTCAGATGTGCTTAATAAGGAGAAGGGTTTGTGTGTGGTGCAGCAGTGACTTTATCGCAGAAATACAGCAAAAGAAGTTCTATAAAAAGCTAAATAGTCTTTCAAGATCCATTTTTCCCTTACGAGCCCAATTCTCGAACCATACTCCACCGAGCAGCTTAACAAAGAGCTTAACTTTTAACTCTGTGAAATGGCAGATGTCAGAAATACAGTATTTAGAAAGTGGAAAGGGACCAAGACTGCCACCCTACCAGTGTAATTTTATGGGGAGTGAGTGAGTTGATTTCATTGTCTACCTCTGTTTACAGTGGTTCAATGTATTTTTCTATGTTTGTGTGTGTTTGTGCAGGTCCCCGCCACAGACAGAAATGCGCTGAACTCTCTTTGGGGCAAGCTTGCCTCAGAGATCCTGATGCAGAACTGGGAAGCTGCCATGGAGGACCTCACCCGCCTGAGAGAGACTATCGATAACAATGTAATGCCCCGCCACTCAGAATTCAATACCACACTCAGATTCCCTTACATAGGCCGTAATATTGACCGCCTTGTGTTTGAGCATAGCACCGCTGCTGTTGCCGTTCCTCCCCTCCTCTTCTCCATCTCCTCAAATCCTTCTCACCGCAACTCACAAGTCAAGCAAAACCTTAATTGCTGTGTTATGTCGGTGCAGCTTGATTTTTAATTGGAGGAATTGAGCTGGGAAAGAAGGGTTTGGCTTTGGGAGAAGTATGAGTAAATAAAAAATTAAAGTCTTTGGACATTGTAAATTTCAATTCTGAACTTTTATTTGTACTGAGTCTGGAAGGCAGCGGAAGCCAAGTGTTGCTTTTCCGGAGTCAGAAGTTCATCTTGTTATGATCAAGTCACGATCAAGACAAATCACCTTTTAAAGGGATAGTTCAACTAAAAATGAACAGTTTATCAGTATTTACTTACATTCATGTTATTCACTATATTCTTTTGGTGGAAATTAATTTGTTTTCAACAAAAATGCATTAAACTGATCAAAAGTGACAGTAACGGCACTTATAATGTTCTTAAAGATTTCTATTTCAAATAAATAGTTAGAATTGGACACTAAACTAAAGTGTTACTGAATTTTCGAACTAGTTGCTCATTAGCATGCATATTACTAGGATATTGGCTGTTTATTAGTACTTCTAAAGCACATATTAATGCCGTATTCTGCATGACCATAAACCATCTCTTAATCCTACCTACCCAATACCTAAACTAACTACCTTACTAACTATTAATAAGCACTAATTATGAGTTAATTGAGGCAAAAGTCATTTAATAGTTAGTTAATAGTGAGAGTTGGACCCTAATCTAAAATGTGACTGAAATTCCTATTGAATTGCCATTTATTTAGAATCCACAAAAAATATTAAGCAGCACAACTGTTTTAAACACCAAATCAGCATATTAGAATGATTTCTGAAGAATCATGTGACACTGGAGTAATGGCTGTTGAAAATTCAGCTTTACCCTCGCAGGAATTAAAATATATTAAAATAGTAAATGGTTATTTTAAATTGTAATAATATTTGACAATATTACCGTTTTTACTGTATTTATCAAATAAATTATATAATCAAATAAATCTCCTTTTGTTTTCCATGGATGTTTTCCACAGTCATGCAGGTTTGGAACAACATGATGCTTAGAAAAAAATTAATTTGGGGTTGAACCAATCCTTGTCAATGATTTTTAATACCTTTTCCCCTCTATTTTTGTTATATCTCTACAGACTGTAAGTTCTCCTCTCCAGTCTCTCCAGCAAAGGACTTGGCTGATCCACTGGTCACTCTTTGTGTTCTTCAACCATCCCAAAGGCAGAGACAACATCATCGAGCTTTTCCTCTACCAGCCACAGTAAGCACCTTCTGAAGCTGCTCGTTTTCCATCTGGGATTTGGTTTTGCTTTGGTTTGACTCTAATAAAAACGGATGAGGTAGGAAGAGAGCACAGCTCCAGGTTGGAAAGCCCACCACAGTCCGCAAATGAAACTGCTGATGCTGGGCTCACCAGCCAGCCGCTCACAGACCCACGACCCCAGTGGTCAGCTCGAAAATGAGTCTGGCAGCACGGACGAATGCTGACAATGGCAAATGGGCTGCTTAACTCGCGTGTTTAATGTTTTAAGCTTCTTAAAAAGCAGTGTTGTCGATCCTGGACAAGCATGTTTATCTTTATTTAATCATTTTCAGAAATGTTTCCAAATGGGAAAATTATTTTAATGAATCACCCCTGACTTTCATTCCCAATCAGGTCTGAATGTTACATGAGGGAAAAGGGGTAGTTTCTAGTCACAAACCCAAAATTCATTTAACATTTGTACATATATTCACACACACACTTATTTTTCATAAGTGTGCATTCTAGAAGAATAATCTGGGGCTTTTTGTTGCTGACTAGTCAAGGTTTAACACATTAAAGGGCTACGAGGCTCTGTCTTGTTGTGTGCACATGAGTACAAAGAAGCTTTAAGGGTCTGCTAGCTTTTTTTAGTGGGTTTACACCTGGTACCTAAGGTAGGAAACTTGATCTACTAAATAATTCTACATTCCATCTATTTTAAGGCCACACTTTTCCACTAATGCACTTTTGTGGATCCTAATGCCTATACACTATTCAAAGACAAAATGGACTTCTGCCTCTAAGATGTTGTTTTCCATCGGTTTTCACCAGCATAGATGATTAAGGACGACCAGACCAATAATTAGTCATTAGAACCTGACCATAGTGGGTGAAAAGACAGATTGAGGTTGCTTATTGCACTGTTGCTAGCTGGAAAACCATATTTATGTTTGGCTTTTTCTTTGGCCCTAAAAAACAGTACACAGTGGTCATGACCTGTGGCCGTGAACCTAGAGTGAATGTTTGACCTGCCTTTCAGACAATTGGCTGGCTTAACAGCAGCCCTTTGGACGTAGGTGGTCATTATACAAGAACATTCCTTATGCTTCATTAAAACCACTCCAAAAAGGTACTTCTAAATTGCGGTTGGGCTCGTCAGATCAGAGGTCTTTCAATGCTGGCAGCGTACTTTTCGTTTTTGTGTTGTTCTCTCACCTCTTCTGCCTTCAGTTTTTATTTGCAGTGCTGTGGCCACGTAGAGCAATCAGACCCCATAAATCTGAATCCGAGTGTAATTTACTGCATTAGATGCACTGCGTTTTATGTACAATAACAGTATTGTCATGTTTTAGTTGGAAAACGGGATCATGGTCTGTTATTGACCCTGTGAAAAGATCTTTTCCTTTTTGTTATTCTTGAAGTTTTGTTGACAATTAGACTGACATCAGCTGGTGTCATTCAGGTTCAATTCATAGTTGTTTGGCTGTCATTCAGGACAGGGTACGATCCAGTGCTCTCGGCCTGAAGATCGTTCGTGTAGTCATGCCGTCGAGCAGACGGCCAAAACAAAAACCGAAATTTTTTTAGTGCAGGAAAAACGATACCAACGATAGGCTATCATATAATACGTTCTAACCAAGTCCAAGGGCAGTTCGAGAAAGAATATTGTCACAAGATGACCTATGATGTAGGTGCAAACAGGAAAGCTAATACCGCCGAAACACTATCCCGGCCATGCAGCGGAGAGTGGATTCAGAGTTTCACTTGATTTACCTCTTAATTCCCCTCCTCCCTTCAGATGCATCATGAAATTGGAACTGCACCACTGTTCTTTCCTTCGCCTCGTTTCTACCTTTTTCTCTCTCTGCTCTCTCGGACCAGCCAAATTAGGACTGCAACAGCTAAGAGCCTCCATCAGTGAAGCCACTTTAAAGTAGTAAAAACGCATTTGTTGTTTATTGTGCATTTATTTAAAAGTGACTGTGAAGACATTGTTATAAAACATTTCTATTTCAAATAAATGTTGTTCTATTGAACTTTCATCATTCAACACTAAAATATTAGAAAAAATCTTGCTGACCCTAAATGTTTTTGTATATTTTAATTTAATATCATTTATTATGTTGAACAATTTTGTGACTATTCACTTAAATGTTTTAAAAGCATGACATAGAATAATCATCTTTTTTATCATTTATTGTCAATAACATTAAAATAATCACCAGCTTATTGGTATCAGCCAGAGTTTGAATAATGGTGCAGTTTTGGTTATTTAAACACAGAAGAAGATATTTTGAAGAATGTTGGTAACCAGACAGTTGACGGTAGAAAAAAAATACTATGAAAGCCAATGGCTACTGTCAACTGTCTGGTTACCAACATTCTTCAAAATATCTTCTTCTGTGTTCAACAGAAGAAAGAAACTCGTACTGGTTTGGAAAAACTTGAGGGTGAGCAAATGACAAAACTTTCATTTTTGGGTGAGTTATCACTTAAAAACGCTCCAACAGGAAAGTACGTTGAGAGAGAGTCGAAACAGGAGCGGAACATGACCTAGGCCAGACTCGAACACGGGTCAACAACACAATCAAAACCTTAATCTATTATCAAAGTAGTTTTTAGTTGCAGCCCTATCCTAAATCCCTACCTCCCTGAGGAGAATGTGACGCACTCAAATTGAACTACTACTTCCTGTTTTGCCCTTTTCCTTGCGAAGTCATTTAGCAACCGATTAAGCCGTATCATGGCTTTGGTCGTAGCTGTTGGGCTCCGTTAGATAATGTTTTTTTTTTTTTGTGCGAAGCCCAGATATGGCATCATGACTCATGTGAGCGGTCTGGCCATCGGAGCCTCCCCGGGAGAGCGAGTAGGTGTAAGTTAATCAGGAACACAGCATGAAGTGTTGTGGTTTGCCATGAAGTCAGACAACTACAAAGGGAGGAGAGACCGAAGGCTGCGCCAACTGGGATCACACACCGCCGAAGCCCGCTGCTGTTTTTAGCTCCAACATCACAAGTGCCACAGGCCCCCTTGTCCCTTTAATTGTTTCGGCTAATTAAACCATCCGGCAGCCCTCCTCCTTTTCCTCCAAGTGACATGTGTTTCTCCGTGCTGATCTGTAAGGGAGCTTTAGGGCCTGGCCAAGACAGAGCAGCTCCACTTCCTCCTTGAAATTTAATTTGGTCCTCGTATGGGGGGATGAGGGAGAGAGGGGGGTCAAAGATGTTCGTACAGATACTGCAGGCGCGGAGGCCGTTCTCCAAATTGACTCGAAATGTTAAGTGCACTTTAACAGGAGCTCTTAGCCCTATGACAAGGCATCTGTTGTATGTTTTTTTTTTTTTTTTTTTTTTGTCCATATAAGAAAGCTCTTGCACGTCTCTAGTCGGTAGAGAGGAAACTTTGTCTTGGGTTGTAATAGTAGTGCTATGTAGCTTTCATTCTCGGTGAAGCCCACAGCTAGTTGACCTGTGGCTGAAAAACAAGTCCCTGGTGGATAGTGTTTCACTGCTCTGCAGGCCTGTAGCTGGTGATCCGTGTCTAGAAAGGGGCTTTTCCTTTTCCCTTCCCTCCACAGTGGGACCAATGAACAGAGGTGCTTTCAACACGGTCTGATTCTTGTTCTTCTGTTTAACAAGAATCTGCAAGTTCACTATATGAGAATAGGGAAACTGATAGTTCATCGTTCTTATAGAACATTTTTGCTGTGAAAAAAGGTGTCCAAACTTGACAAATTACATCATGTGACTTTCACTGTAGAGATGATAGCTGTCCTTCAAGCGTGTGACTGTTGTTGTTGTTGTTTTTGTTTGCAGGTACCTAAATGCTATTCAGACCATGTGCCCACACATACTGCGCTATCTGACCACAGCTGTCATCACCAACAAGGACGTCCGCAAGCGTAGGCAGGTGCTGAAGGATCTGGTGAAAGTCATCCAGCAGGTATCAGACAGGACTTTGCTTTTTCATTTATGTACTGGTTTTCACTGTCTTTCAGTCAATTTGTATTCTTTTATTGCATCATATTTTTATGAATATTTTTCAATAATAAATAAAGTAATGCTATTAAATTAATTTGATTACATTTTTAAATCAACTGACAGCCCTTGTATCAACATTTAAAGAAATATATATATATATATATATAATATTTATGAGTATTTTAATATTTATGCATGCATGTATAATATATTAATGTTTAATTTGATAGTTTTTTATGGTGCATCACTATAACTATCAAATTAAACATTATTATTAAGGTGTATATATAAATATTAAAATATATATTATAAATGATTTTTTTACATTAAATTAAAATGTTTATACTAGGGCTGTCAATTGAATTAAAATGTAAGTAAATTAATGTAATCAATATATGCTGAGAAATTGTATTATGTATTGTTTTTTTTATTTATTAATTTATGAACACATTAAATGGATTGGCCTCATGTTTGTGTGCCTAGATAAAAATAAAAAAAAGTTACAATATATTTCATTTGCATTCATGCTACTTTGTGTGTATCCTCAGGCTTATTAAATTCGAAGCCTTTTTTCTTTTAATTCAATTTGAGCAATTTGTCAGGTGGTGCTTTTTTATTGATAACTGTTTCGTACTCTGTTGGTCTTCCTGCAATCATCCACACTGGCCTTGCGAGTACTGCAAGATGTTTTCAATAAGAGGTTACTCATTACCAGATAAACAATGCTTTCTCTCTCTGTTGAATAAGAGTGTATTTTTATTTGAATTTAATACATCTAGGACGTTGCAGGGAATCTTATATCTCGCTGCGTCTGTGGAAATTAATGAATGAATGAGCGGTGTACATTGGCCTGAAAATAAAAGCTCTGTTTATCTATGTGCCTCCTCAGGCCGTGCGAGTCTTGAACCTATTAGATTTGATGAATGGTGCTGGACAGTCTGATTGTAGTGTTCTGATGTGTGTGTCCAACAACAGTAGCTTCTTCAGAGATCAATGGCACTGAAATCCAAATAAGTACATCCCGCAGCCTTTGCGTAATCATTTAAACATGTGTCCTGAGGTGCTCACCATATTCCCTGCACAAGTTTCTCTTCTCATGGTTACTCAAGCATCTATGGTATTTAGATCCAGGGAAGACCCAAAGACTATCACATATCCAAATGGGATTCATCCCATCAGGTTCTCTGCTAAAGGGATTGTACTGTACTAAAGTCTTTCAGCTCATGGCTGTTTATAGACATGGCACATTAAGCAGAGGTTATTCTCATTATTATATACAACCAGACAGGCAGAGTTCAACCAAAAATAAAAGTTCTCTGATCATCTGCTCACCCTTATATTGTTTGAAACCAGTAAGATTTTTTAATTCTACAATGGAACAACACAGAAGATATTTTGCAGAATGTTAAAGCTATTGTTTTTCATACACAGCAAAATAGAATGGAAGTTGCAAATTTAATTTATTTGATATTTTAACATTTCTATTAGTTATATTAGTTCATTTACCGTATTATTTTAGCCACGTATTAGTGTTTCCATTCAGCATTGTTATGTGGTATCCCAAAATCTGCATTACAATGTGGTTGGAAAAACCAGGCTGCTGTCGAGAACAGAAAGTGCCATAAAAGTAGTCCATATTACTTGTACACTGTTTTCAAGTCTTCTCAGAGACAGTTTTACTATTTTCCATATACGTGACTTGATTTCTTTACTGTAGGCAAATTAACTGTCAGCTTGTATCAATTAAGAAAATATATGCAACAGTTTGTCGACAGCCATGTTTGTAACCACAAGATGAAAGAAGCAGTAATTCTGTGCTTGAACAGCTGATATCAGTTCTGGTTGTAATGTGAAACTATTTGTTAATAAAAAGGACACATTTATAATGAAAACTAAAGCACACCCTAGTTTGAGAACCAATGGTGGAAGTTTATTTCTTGCGTGAACTTTCCCTTAAAGAACTATTTTGCATAAATTTTTCTTTTGTTCTCTTCTTTTTAGGAGTCATACACCTACAAAGATCCAATCACGGAGTTTGTGGAGTGTCTGTATGTGAACTTTGACTTTGATAGTGCTCAGAAGAAGCTGCGAGAGTGTGAGGCGGTAAGTTCCAGCTGTCTTTTCCAGCTACCTTTTTATTAGCTTGTTTCTTTGCGTGTCCTTAAAAGCATGGCACACCCTCCTCTTTATAGGGACTTCACAGATTGATTGTATCTTCTGTCATGTACCTGTTTTTTTCAAAAGCATAAGATTCATAACGTTTCATAACGGGTTCCATTAGTGAATGCGTTTGAAGAGACTATCCTTCTTCTAAGATGTTGAGCTCATCCTTCACTTCTTGTTTGGCCACAAAAAGCCTTTAACTTTGTATTTACGCAGATGATGTCTCAATTTCCCTAATGATGAGTTGTGATGACATCACACTGAGTCTCCGACCTCTGATTTGTCAGAAGTGTCCTCTGAACTTTACCATAACTGTTGATGGTCATTAGCGATGCTGTCTGTCACTTTTCTGCAGTCACAAACAGCCTACCCTTCTGTTTCAGGCCCTGAAAGGGGTCTTAAAGCTCAGGCGGTCTCTGCATGCTGCGGTGTCATGGGCAGCTGTGGAAGTGGGCCCCTGAAAGAGCCTCTGACTCACCATTTGTCATGTTTTTATGATAGCCGGTAATTGTCAGATCAGTGGGATGGTTAACAAGAAGTGCTTTTGGTGTGCAGAGGCGGACACGCGCACTGGAAAGAGCTTTCTGCGGTACAGACAAGCCAGTGATCTGTATTTTTGTTCCCGTTTATAAATGGCCTTCCATAATGGTCACTTCATCAGTTTTCACCCTTGCCCTGCTGTGTCATTCTTTCTGTTTTTACAGTTAAACTACTGACTCCCAGTGCCAACACCGCACCGAACAAAACAAAAACACAACGGAATAGAGTAAAAAGCTCTGTTTCAAAGGAATAGCTCACCTCAAAAATCAATCTTTTCCATGCAGTTTTTATTGAAAAGAGACTGAAGCTTTTAAAGGGGGGGGGTGAAACACTCAGTTTCAGTCAATCTAATGTTAATCTTGAGTACCTATAAAGTAATATTGCATCCATCATATCTCCAAAAAGTCTTTAGTTTTATTATATTTATAAAAGAAAGATAGGCTGTACCGAGTCTTTCCGGAAAAAGCCGAGCGGGTGGAGGCGTGCCGTGTGGGCGGAGCTAACACGCTGATAGACCGCGATAGACACACACAGATATTTGAAGCAGTTCTACTCACCGCCTGCGGTTCCAACGCAAGACCGTTAACCTTTAGTGTTGGGACTGCTCCATCCTTGAGAACTAAACGATTAGCAAATCCGGCTTCGAACTGGGTCTTGTTTATAAAAAAATCATCCTCGAAATGCATGGAACAAACAAGAACACTTGCACAACTGTGTTGATGTTCTGGAAAAACAAACTCCATCCACTGGTCCCTTAACGCTTGATTCTTGGGGAATCTGTGCAGTGTTTTCTTGCCTTGGCAAGCGAAAACACACTTCTTTGGTGACATATTGAGCGCAGCCGATGCACAGCGCTTTGATGGGCACAGGTTACGGCTAACGCTCTACAGCTGCGCGCGCGCCCTTCCGAGAGAAGTGCCCTTAGGACCGTATAAGGACATTCCGGCACTTCTGACGTCATACGCGCCCATACTCGAAAAAAACTTTCCGAAACTTGTGACAACCAGGAAGGAGTATTTTGAGAACAGAAATACTCAATCAAACGTACAACTTAATTTTTGAAACTTTGTCCATGTTTAGCATGGGAATCCAACTCTATAACAGTGTAAAAAACTCACTATGCATGAAATGGCATTTCACCCCCCCTTTAAGCTTCAAAAAAATCCAAGGCACCATAAAAGTGGTCCACATACTACTTGTGAACTTTTTTCCAAGCCTGTTGTCATACGGTAGTTTCATGTGAGGAGGACCAAATTTAAATTTAAGTCTATTCACTTGTAATCTATGTAACTATCAGATCAACTATCAAATCATAAATTAATCTTTCAGACTAATTGATTGAAAATATCAGACTCAAAAGAACGATTTGTTCATGAATCATACATTGGTATTTTTCTTATGAATTCAGATGACTAGGGTGGATATATTGCATGTTGTAGTTTATGTATAATGAATTTGTTCTTTGTCTTTCTCACACAAAACTATCTCAAGTCTTGGAATACGAGTCTTAAGGACCACTTTTATAGTGCTTTTGCATTTTTGTTTTAAACTTGAAAGCTTTAATCCACTCTCACCATCTTCAAAATTTCTCCTTTTGTGTTCTACGTAAAGAAACAACTTTTGGAACAAAGTGAAGATACATAAATTATGACAATTTCATTTTCAATTTTCAAGATTTTAGAGCTGCTGGTACAAAACACTGAACACTGAATTAATCACGTCTTGGCTTTAGTAAGAGAGGATTTTAATTTTTTTCAGTGAATTGGTATTAACATTAACATAGTGTAGGGAATAGTTCAAATGACTTTTGCTACCATGCGATTACAGACATTGTTGGCACAGCACAGAGATTTGTTCGCCATCCTGACCCTGGAAAACATTACATTTCAACCTAAATGCATTTGGTAAGCTTCCCCACAAACGTGCCAAATCTTAAACGGCAAAAAGTATTATAAGAAAGTCTTAGTGTGATAAAAGCCAGAAATGGCCTTCAGGCGCATTCTTGGTTGCAGTAAACACATTACATTACAAAGATTCATCCCAAGCGTAATTAGCTTGAGTGCCTTTAGCCTAGTGTGCACTTATGTCGAAGCTCATTCCCATTCTCTAAATTATTATGAATTCAAAGACCAGTCGCACTGCCCGTTGTCTACCATTGCCCAAAATAAAACAATTCAGTTTTGTTTATTAACAAGCTATGTTAAATAGCAGGCTTTTTATAGGAGAATGAAAAAACCCAACTTAACACTGAAATGGGAACCTTCCTAAAACGCTGACGTGATTTATAAACATTTACTCTTTTGCGAGTGCCCATTTGATCAGGCCAGCTGTTTTTCATTCTAGACGTTTATCGTCAAGAAGCATAGAAGAAAACGAGTGCTGGTCTAAATGATCGAGTCATTTGGGAGATCTCTATTACACTTTGCATGCTTGGAGTCCAGGGTTTGTAAGGCTAGGAATAATTAGCACACCTGCATCTGTGAGATCTCGTGAGAGCCCCCCGGCTACTGGACCACCAGAACCAGGCGTATTCCACAACCAGAGTTCAGCCCAGACACTGCATAAACGGCCACTAATAATTAGTCCTGACCCTGATTATGAAAGCCTGAGGCTTTATCGAGATCACAAGCTGCACACACACACAACAAAAAGTTAAACTATGTGGCATGTGAGCATAACTGGCTAGGCTCAGATGTATGTCAGCTATAAATGCTTACAAAATCACAGTCTGATTGAGTGGTGACTTACAAAATCAGAGTTGCCCTTCTACAACAGCCCAAGGCTTTTCCTGTTAGACTGCCGAAGCCTTGCGAGTCATCAGATTGTTTGCTCTTAACCGCCTTTACTCGTACAAAAACAAACATCCCCTCCCCTTCAAACAAGTTTGTTACAGTAACTATTTATTTTAGTGATTGTACAAGAAAAAATAAGTTGTATGACCCAAATGAGCAACTTATAAGTGGGTAAAAAGGATATTAACACTTTTCGCTAATAGGGCTCAATTTATTTATTTATTTTATTAATAAAGAAAATATTATTGAAAGGGGAGATGCTTAAGGTCCAAAAAAATATATATATAAAAAATATATTGTGTTGCTTTATATATATATATATATATATATATTAGTGCTGTCAAACGATTAAAATATTTAATCGCGATTAATCGCATTAATGTCATAGTTAACTCGCGATTAATCGCATTTAATCGCACATTTTTATCTATTCTAAATGTCTCTTGATTTCTTTTTGTCCCATTATTTTTTTCTCATTTTAATGCTCTTATCAACATGGAAAAGTGGATCGGCTTGCTTTGTGCAAATGTTTTTTATTGAAAACAATATTGGCATATACTGTTCAATTTCACACTAAAACATTATCACTTGGAGCAAATAATCTCTCACACAATATAACACTGTCCATCAATAAAAGGGTGAAATGAATACTGACGAGGTCCTGATATTGACGAGGGGGCGGAGAATTCGCATCAGCTGTGTGTGTGTGTGTGTGTGTGCTGGCCATCATCAAGTGGTATTCAGACTGGACGTGCTGCGATGATGATAGCTCAGTTCACAACGACAAAACACACAGATCACTTTGGTCTTGTCAATGGAACCATTTGGCAACTTTTTAAAAGTAAACTTTCCATTCAGAATCTTATTGGCATCCATTTCGGCGTCTCACGCTCGTCATCCACTCAAAACTGGACGTTTTGAACGTTCCTATAACATTCAGAAATAACGTTTTTATAACTTAATGGGAACGTTATGAAAACATTCTTATAACCTAAAATTGTTAGCTGGGGAAGAGGAGAGATTCGCGATTGCACTGACTGAACACGTTTTAAGTGCAGGCATATTCTCTGAGTGAGCCCAGAGAAAATTCTTACAAGAGCAGCGTGTATCTGAGAGCGCGCGCGACTCGAGCAGAGAGATTCGTGCTCGGCACATTATATTCCGCGCGCGAGCAG
This sequence comes from Rhinichthys klamathensis goyatoka, assembly GCF_029890125.1. Taxonomy (NCBI): domain Eukaryota; kingdom Metazoa; phylum Chordata; class Actinopteri; order Cypriniformes; family Leuciscidae; genus Rhinichthys; species Rhinichthys klamathensis. The sequence continues at coordinate 166,701 of NW_026607246.1, read as the reverse complement.
AGAGATTCGCGCTCGCGCATCCGGCTCGCAAGCCCAAACAAGTGTGTGCGGCGTGCCTGTTGTTTTGTTTCCGGTCTAGCTAGATCCGCTTGCGCTTTCAAAACGTCCTCGCGCGCCGCAAGCCATTGAAATGAATGGGTTTCATAGCGCAGCGGCCCGCATGCCGTCCTGTTGCAAAAGCATGTGAAAAAAAAACTACAAAGTTTGCTAGGCCAAAAAGACCGTTAATCGCGCGATAAAACAATTAACGCCGTTAAAATGGGTTTGCGTTAACGCCGTTAATAACGCGTTTAACTGACAGCCCTAATATATATATATATATATATATATATATGTGCGCGCATATGTCTGTTGACTGCTGCTAACTTTTCACCATTTAAAAAAAGTAATTTACGAAAGTCATAAAGATCTAGTGAAAAGTATTCCCCTCTTCATTTTATATATGTATTACCCTTTAAATTGAAATGTGTTTTGTAAATTAATATAACAGTTTTTTTTATATATTTTCAATTGTAATTTACTTATGTGATGCAAAGCTGAATTTTCAGCATCATTACTCCAGTCTTCAGTGTCACATGATCCACATGATCCTTGAAACATTTCTTATTATTATCAATGTTGAAAACGGTAGTTGATTTATTTAAAAAATAAACCATACTACTGACCTCATACTTGATGTCTAAAATAAGCTCAAATAACCCAAATACAGTACTGTTGTTTATAAGCAATTCCTTAGCATATCATTGGCACCCATGGCTCCAGAGGTTCTGCAGGCCTGTGATTCAGTCCAACTGGACACGGTCCTGGATCTGTAGAGACTGACCGCATAAGTGTTCTGGGATTTTCTTCAAGCTGTGGATCATCACATTGCTTACTTTGCATCGTGATTACCTTATCATGCTTATCCAGTCAGCTTTTGTAATTTTTCATTCTTCAGTTGATCCATCTCAGCGGAGAGGGGCCATTTGCACAATGGTTTGGGCTCATGATGTCTATGCTATGCATAAAACATAGACACAACCTTATATAGCCCTGTTTTCAATCTTTTGGAAGACTGGAAAAAAAACCCCTAAAACTGCACTTTTAGATTCCAGTAAGTTAAGCATAAATTTAATTTTTTTTGTTCTGCTACAAAGTTGTTGTAGCTGCCTTCTCTCCCCCTCTTACTAAAAAAAACCTCAACAGTAATTATAGCACTTATGCGAACCGTTATCAGCTTAAGATAAGACAATGTCAATGATGAAATGTGTGTCGGCTGATAGGGCCATGGCCATGTAGTTGGGATTGCTTCAAGCAGAACAACGGAGATAGTAGTTCTCAAGCCTAAGCAAACAAAGCGGGGGCTGTGAGCGCAGACGTGCACACGAAGACGCGGGACGGGGGACTGCATGTGAACCGTGCAGAGACAGCAGGGGCTCGCACATGTCTTCAGCTGAGTGGAATGCACCTCACTATTCGTGTTTTGACAGCAAGGTAAAGCACACCAGGTCTCTTTAGGATGTGGAGGTTAGTATGCGGTGATCAGAGCTCAGCTGAGATTGTAGACGCTAGTTGAGATGTTTGAAAGCAGTGGCACTATAAATTGGTTCCACCACGCAGTCCGATGGACCCTGCGGCAATGGGCAAGACAAACGGCGATAAGTCACAGCCATTGCGGTGGATTCAGTGGCTGGCTCTGTTCCTGCCCCGTTTCATGTGGGGACTGTGGAATTCCAAGATCTGTGGTTAGTTTAGAGTGCTGAGAATGACCCCAGATTTTCCTTTTTTTTGTGCTTCCAGATAATGGTTTTCTCCTAAGGATAGCATTAAACACTGTTGTATATGTGTTAACTATAGGCTTCCATTGCTTTAACTTGCAGCTAAAAATTAATTTCCATAATTTGTCATAATGCTTGCTTTTGGCTTTTTTCCGGCGTTACCCCAACCAGGTGCTATTACAGAGATCTCGGATGAAGTGGAACTGTTTTTATTTCAGTTCTGAGTTTATATAAACTTCCTGTTCTGCTCATTGTCCAGTTTAGCCACAGAGATTTCTGTGTTCCAGCAAACCTTTGGACCAAACTCTTCTCCTAATCCTAAAACATTAAAACAGTGATTTTTTTTTTTCTCTCTCTCTCCCAGTTTTGACATCAAACTGTAGACAGGCCAGGCGCTTACATTAATATTTGTATGTATATGCATATATATAATCTGTCTCAATATAACTTAAAACATGGAGAGATTTTATTTTTTAAATACTAATTTACAATAAAGACTTGCATACATTTACAAAAAAAATATTATTTAAAATACATGCTGTTCTTTCTTAACTTTATTCTCATTAAAGAATACTGAAAATAACGTATCACAGTTAAACAGCGCAACTGTTTTCAACATTGATTTGGGGCTCAGAAAGTTTCGTATTATTATCATTGCATTAGAAATCTTTTATGAAGGATCTTGTGACACTGAAGACTGAAGAAATGGCTGCTGAAAATGTTTTTAATCAAATAAATGAAGCCTTGGAAAAGAGATGAAATTCTTTAAAAAAAGTTCAAAAATCTTGCCGACCCCACCCTACACTTTTGAACTGTAGTGTATGAAAATAAAAATCCTTTGTGTTTCAGGGGTTCATGCAAAGGAATCATCATATTTGAGCGTCTGTGATATCAAACAGTTTGAAAATCCCTGGTTTTACTATAATCAGTGTAAGATTGTGTGCATGAAAATGCATGCAGTGTCTAATGTAAGCATTTAAATCTTTTGAAGGTGCTGGTGAATGATTTTTTTCTTGTGGCGTGCCTTGAGGACTTCATTGAAAATGCTCGTTTGTTCATCTTTGAGACCTTCTGCCGAATTCACCAGTGCATCAGTATAAAGTAAGTACTTGTGATTTTCAGTGTAGTACAAAATAACTGCTGGATCATGTAACAGATTTTAAAATTCCATTTAAAGTGGACAAATTGATGGATAAATTGTTGTCAGGAATGAAAAAAAAAAAGGTAGCAGGTCTGAAAATGTGTCCACAATGTGGGAACGCTTCCTGTTTCCTCTCTTCCATTCCCACTCCACTCTCTGATAAGTTTTTATTACCCAGTGTGCTAGAGGAAGCATGTCCAGAGACCGGCTGCCAGCACCTCAATCTCACACATGGAGACACGCATTCAGAACCAGACATCCCAGGCACATCCACCCATCTGTTTTGAAGCATGTATAAAGGGTCTACATATTGGCCCTCGGGAGGATCTTAATGGGTGCGCCCCCCGTCTGTGGATAATACAGCAGATTTTTCTCTTCTAAGCGCCACTTACTCCGTTATTGTCTGTTGCGTCTTGTCACGTCGTCGTAAAAGAAAGTGGCGTTTGGAATTTTTGTCTGCGCTAATTCACTTAGAGCGCAACCGAAGAGGAATATTGCCTTAATTAAACCGATTAAAGAGAATAGTTAAGATAAATTTACAGTGATTTATGTTGTTCATTGATCCACATGGTTCAATTACCACTGACACGATGCATCTTCTGAACTCCTCATAGACTCTCCGGTCTGCGTTACGGCAGGTGTTTTATTACCACTTTACTCTGGTTGCACTTTTTTATTGCCACTTTTACGGTATTTATAAGGCATTGTAGGCTTCCAGAGAAGACATGCAATGGTTTCAGTCCCCAACATTTTCCATTGGTGGAAAAGAAGTGGTCTGCATGGAAAGAGAGGTTTGGGCGGGTGTCACTGGTTTCCCTGTGTCTGGTTCCTATTAGCCTTTCAGTGACGGAGTGCAGAGCAGAGAGGCCGCGTTGCCCTCCTGCCTGTTTAATGAGCTTTCATAACTAGTAGTCGTTGAGCATCTGTCCTGCATTCTTTTTCCCGCCACCGCCTCTGTGCCAAGCAGAAAGCACTTGACGGCAAACTGGAGATCTGCTAACAGGTTGCATCTACCTCTGGGGATTTATGACATCCTGTAAATCCTGAAAGTCCATGTTCGTGAATGCATACACTCACCCGACACAATATCATATACCATGTTTGATGAAAGGAGGGTTTTTTTCCTAGCAGTGCACGTGCAAACATTGACAGACATTCGGAATCTGTTATTTCTCTTCTAAACGCACACCCGGCGATCAAAAAGGTTCTCGCACCATTTCCATGCTTCATTGTACAGCCTAATTGCTCGCTCACATTTTCTGAGCTGTATTAAACCGAGAAGGGCTGGAGTCAAGGTTGAAACATGGAATGTGATCAGGCTCTGTCCAAATCTCCAGTTGCAGATAGTCTGGAATTGATTTGGAGTCTTGGCTCTTTTTTGGCAGTCTCGTTGCAATTGAATCCATTTTCTTGTCAAAGGCAACAAAGGTAATGCTGAACTAGGAAACCGAATTGTGATTGCTGTTTATCTGTTCAGGTTAGTAGCTCAAAAGAGTCTCCTGAAATACAGTGTTATGTCTGTTTAGAGGATTGGAAAACATCCATTTTTGGTTTACTAGTGCATGTCATTGGTACATTACGCAGAAGGCCTCTGCAGCTAATTGTGGGCTCAAATGAAACGCATGCACGTTTTGTAGCAGTTTTGTTATGTTTACAGTTGTTGGCCTTGAACGGGTAGGCAGAATATATTTTTCCTGTGTTTTTGCCCTCAGCCTACACCAAAAAAAAAACCACAACTACAAATGGCTTTATAAAAATGTCTGAGAAGGCTCTATTTGAAATCTGATTTTATGACTTGCACTTATGAAGGCATTTGTATTAGTCTCTTGCCCTCAAAAGTCTTAAATTCCCAATTTTGCATTCATTGGCCTTTATTTGAGAAGAGAGTTTGTGTGCATTTGATGAAAATTTTAGTTTTAATATGGATGTCTACAATCTTGTCATCTGTAAAACAATGTGATCTCTTACAGTCCACATTAATCCATTTTGCAGTTGATTTGTGGGGCCAAAGCACATAGGAGACATTGTTGTATTCAATCTGCATGGTTTTATTTTTGGTAAAACATTTTTTTTTAATTCCCTTCCCACCGGGTTGGAATTGTTAATTTTTTACTCTTTTTAAAATTAACAATTAGAAAGAGGGGAGGTTGTTTTAGTGGGAAGAGGGGAATACATTTCCCCCCAAGATATGAAGCAGGGGTCACTTCCAATGATGTGAATCTCTTTGTGCCTTCATATGGAAATATTTAACAATGCGTTTGTCTTAAGTACACTATGTTAAAAACTTCTGTAAAGCAGGTCGGCACTGTAAGAATTCACAGCTGACCTTTTAGCTGTCTACGGATCCTGGAGTGAGACCGGTTGCCTCAGTCCCACCGGCCTGGAATCGGAATTGGATAAATCAACTGCGAGGAGTCGGTACATGTAAGGGGGTTGAAGTGAAAACGATCCTTACCCTTCACCCCCTAACCCCAGAGGACCAGGTTTATTCCTGTGTAAAATGAGACTGCAGCGAGGGGAGTCAAGCAACTTGGCTTAAAACACCATGTCAGGCACTTATGCTTGAGTGGTTCATTCACCCGACCTTTCTTTTCCATAATTACTTCTTTCAGCGTTTGTATATTTTTGGTTTCAGTTCAGACTTTCATTCATATTAGTGGCAAGCATGTGCAAGTACGACTTTTTTTCCTTCTTGTTTTAAAGTCAAACTTCTGGGTAAAATTAGATTAGTGTGTGTGTGTGTGTGGGCCATTTCATTGCACCGAGGCAGTGGTTGACCTTGGTCTCTGGTTTAGCTTGTCCGGAGGGTCAGCTCCCCTAAGAGGAAACTCAATCTTATTTGTTTTTTGAGTTGATCTTTGACTTTGGCTTGACTGACATGTGTCACATCTTAATCAAATCAGTGAAATATTCATTGTCTCTTGCATCACTAGAGTTAACCAGCACAGAGTTTGTCTTGGATGTTTATCTATCATGCAATTCTCTTCTAAAACCAGTGTTTTTGGCATTTCCATTTATTTTTCTGTAAAAGCTCACAATCTGTCTGCTTCATTTCAGACATGGTCTTAGACCTCTAGGTCTGTGGGCCTGTAATGGATGTTCAGCTATTTAAACTTTCCAGTGTCTTAATTGGTTTCCTGTTCCTTTTCGGCTGTAATTGTTCATCAGTGCGCCGCATGCTTCGCGGAGCGCTTTGGGGCTGCCGAAGGGCTTGGATTTCATGTCCCTGCTTTAACCCCTGGAGTCGACAGGCATTCCCTTTTCCCGCACCGAGTGTCACTGCTTGATGTTGGACATGTGTTAACCATCACCAGCTTGGAACTCGTGATGTGACAACCGGCACATTCGTTGGCGGTTAGCTCTTAAATAATGAGCTTTATGACCAATCTAGCCTGTCACGCATCATTTTCTGAGGGTTTCACTGGGAGTGAAATGATATAAGCTGTCATCTCTGCCTGTCTCCAGACCCATGCTGTTGCCACGGTGGGTGATTGAGTTAACCTTTCACTGCGAAAGCATTGGAAACCTGGTGTGTTGGCTTTACTTACAGAACAGAATGGGACAAGCCGGCTCTTTCTGACTAGCACGGAATGAGCTTAGTCGAAAAGAAAGCCAGCTGCGGTATTGTAGGATTTTGGATCAAAGAACACTTGAGCCCCTGCTGCCACCTTCCTCCCTTAATGACACATTCGTGGAGGAGACACCTGGCTTTATTTATGGATGGTTTTTCCAAAATGCCATAGGATGGTCAGTAGCCATGCAAGCCCAAGCTGTGTCATGTTATTCTTGTCTGCAAAGTTTGTTTTATCGTTACCTTGACCTCATATCCACGAAAGCGCAATGATGTAATTGTACTCCATATTTATGGGTTTCTTAGTACGATTAGAATCACAGATAATGCAAAGCATTTGTCACTCTTGAACAGACGTCTAAATGCTGAGGTATGACAGTAAACCCATTATCATCCAGCACTTTCGATCAGCACTTTAAACCTGCATACACACACTCCACAAGCTTGTTATATACCTCACAATTTTCACGTAATAGCATCAGTGTATATAATGTTCTCCCTTTACTTAAGTTTGTCCTAATGGACTGTGTTTGCCTCGCAGTATGCTGGCCGATAAGCTGAATATGACTCCCGAGGAGGCAGAAAGATGGATCGTCAACCTCATTCGCAATGCCAGGCTGGATGCCAAAATCGACTCCAAACTGGTGAGAGTCTCTCATATTTTATTTCACTCTTGTTTCTCTGCCGCCCTCCTCAAATAGCGAACGATTGATAGATGCTGCGTTAGTGTCCTTTAATTAGTCCCAAAATCAAATGCAGCCTCTTTTGTGCGGGGATTAAGTTCTGCTTTAATACATAAAGGAGAGGCAATCAATTACGTCAGTAATTCTGCCCGGTGCCCGCTTACTCACCATATCCTTCCTCGAGGGTAAGAGGACTGTCATTACAGTCCAGAAGGAGGGTCATTCCCAATATGGTGACAAACGTGTAGCTTCACTTTTTAGTCATGACAAAGATTAATATTCTAGAAACTATTAACATTCTAGAAAACTATATAAAAAAAAAAATAAAAATAAAAAATATATATATATATATATATTAGGGGTGGAACGGTACATGTATTCGTATCGAACCGAAACGGTACGGGCGTCACGGTTCGGTGCACGAATTTACACGGAGAATACACGGTATAAAAATAAATAAAACTCGCGTGCAAATTAATTAATGTAATGCGGAACTACTGTTAGATACGCGGGTTCTTTAGGGACACATAATCTGTAGCATCGGTAGCTCTGAACGCGCGTTCACTTCAAACGTTGGCTTTATACGCGCGTCCTATTCGCTTTGGACTAGCGTCGAACTAGACGCGAATGGTGTGACCGTGACCGCATAATGAACAGGCTGCGATGTCAAGATTGCAATGCTGGTGTGTGTGTGTGTGTGTGTGTGTGTATGTCGTGTGTGTGTGTGTGTGTGAGTGAGAGAGAGAGAGAGAGAGAGAGAGAGAGAGAGAGAGAGAGAGAGAGAGAGAGGCGCGCGATCGAACAGTGGAAACATAAAAAACATACTCCGTCATTTTGTTCATACAGATCATTAAACCTGCAAAGTGTTTACTTATATTTGTGTACACTCGCAATAAAACACAACATTGTGCTTTTGTCACACTGTAAACTCTTGTCAAACTGTAACCTACAACTGTCACCCAACCAAAATCACACACACACACACACACACTGTTTTAAAAGCAAAACATATTTATCCAACTCCATTTCAAAACAGTCTGTGGGTCCCATCTTTTGGACATTCATCATATCGCATTGGTTTTCATTTCTCGTCCTCGGAGCACTAATCTTACACACTCTACATTGATTAAAAAAAGAAAATCGAATGTTTTTAATGGTAGGATTATTTTATACAGAAATCAATTATTTATAATTCAGATGAGAATAATGTTACATTGTCAATTAATAATGTTAATTAAAATTAAGGAAAACAAATATATTGATCTGAAATATAGCAAAATAATTTTAAATTAATAGTACAATTACCAAACATATTGCAAGGTCTTTTTGTCTTTTTATTAATTTAATTAATAAACAAATTATATAAAACTATTGCAAGTGCACTACAAATAAACTGGTTCTATGCCTTTATTAATCAAACTTATTTAAAAAATACAATGCCTTCTGCATTTTTGTTTTGCTTTTCCCTCCATTGTACCGAAATCGTACCGAACCGTGATGTCTGAACCGAGGTATGAACCGAACCGTGACTTCTGTGTACCGTTCCACCCCTAATATATATATATATATATATATATATATATATATATATATTAATTTACATTTTTTTTGTATTTACTCGTTTTGTTTTTTATACACCTGTTAGACCCTGCACTAATGCCTAACCCAGACAAACAAAATAAGTAATAATTTTAATATATAATAAGTAATACTATAAATAATTTTAAATGTATCATTAATGTTAAAAACTATTTGAAAATACAAGTTCAGATGAAGTTTAATTGCCATTATAAATTTGCACATGGTGATTGTCCCCTACCACTTAATACATTGTATTATATTGTTTAAATTAATACATTTAAAAAAAATCTTCTAATTTTCAATGTTTTACACTACTTAAAGTTTTGGGCCACTAAGATTTGTTTTATGTTTTCAAAGTAATCAGTAATATTGTGAAATATGATTTATCCAGCTTTTATTAATATGATATTCTAATAATGATCTAGCTTAATGCAATGTGCAACGAGTAGAGTAACATTATAACATAATTTCAACACACTCAATTGTACATAGTAGATTGTTTGAGCAAGTAAAACAGCTCAAGTTAAAGGGGCATTATGCAGAAATCCCGTTTTTGTCAAACAGCGACCCCTAGAGTTACTGTGGAGTACTTGAATTTAACGTTACTGTCGTAAATACCACTCACAGTATACAATAGTACATTGTGTTTAATTTGTCGTTTAATGAGATATAATATATGTTGTTAGTGGTGAGAATTTTCACGTGATTAAATACATAGATCCGACAATTTTTATGGTCCAGAGGCAGAACTTTTGCCAAGTGTGTCAGAGGTTCTGGGTTCTAATCGGTACTAGTAGTATAGTTTATTTTCCTCATCAAAACCGATTGTTTATTAGTGGTTGTATTTCAAGCAGGGATATGTTTTTTGTGCATTAGATTTTGTGATTTCACCATAACAAAATATAGAGAGTCTCTCAGTCCCCGCAACGGATTCAGGCGCGCGTCACAACAGAACACTGTAACTTATCTGCACCACTGATCGCAGAGGCAACGAGCACTTTGGTCACTTGATTTCAAAAATAACACATTTCAGATCGCCTCTTATTTAACAAACGAACGAAATGAATGCTCTACTAGAGTTACCTGGAGATGTTTTATTTGTTTGTAATGGTAACGTTACATCCGTGCCGCGAGAAGTTTCAATGGGGACATAACACACCCGCAAATTACGCCTATGCTCGTGCCCGACTCCTCGCTCGGTCAGTCTGCCGTTTCCTCTTTCTCTGTTCCTCCGACAATGCTTTCCTAGCTTTCTGCATCTTAAATGCCGGCTCAGCCATGACGATAGTGTGACAAACTCCATCCATCTATACCTTGTTCCTGTGTGTATGTGTGAGTTGCCGTAAAGGAATTTGTTACATCGCGAGAGCTGATATCACGCGATACTTCCTGACGCGGCCCGCCGCACCGAAGTTGCAAGTGAGATTTTTGCGCTCACAGGCACCAGGGGGGGTCGAGACGCCCACCATTCAACCCGAAAGAAGTTATATAACCATTTCAATAACTCTGAAGCTGTTCAGTTAAGCTAAAAAAGCTGCATAGTGTCCCTTTAATTAGTTAAAAAAGTGACCTGAATGAGTATGAATAAAAGCTCCAGAGCTCCTCCATGGGGCTCGAGACCAGTGTGTCGCGGAGGTATTTCTCGTTAGCGTTCGCTCGTTCTGCTCCCACGGTTCTCGGTCCCGTCCTGCTTCAAACCACAGTAACGTTAATACAACTTTAATATGTTCGCTCATCCATGAACATGATTTCTGCCTGAGTCCCGTAAGATTGCTTTCCATCGGCTGTGGAGGTGAAGATGACAACTTCCATGATTCCACACTTGTTCGCAACGTCATCAAGCTACCTTTGTTATTGTTTTGAATAAGCGACCTCTAGTGGCGAAACTTGCATACTGTGCTTTTAATTTTCAGTAGCCATTACTCCAGTCTTCAGTGTCACATGATCTTTCAAAATCATTCTGAAATCAATCAAAATCATTCTCTCAAAACGCTGATTTGGTGCTTAAAACACTTAATGTGGTGCACATTAATTTCTCCTTATTATCATCAATTGTATTGTACTGCTTAATATTTTGTGGAAACTGATATATTTTTTGATAAATAGAAAGTTCAAAAAGCAGTATTTGCAAAAGAAATCTTTTGTAATGCTATGTCTTTACTGTAAATTTTGATTAATTTAATGAGTTCATGCCTAATACAAGTATTTCATTTTTTTTAAACTGATAACTTCCGAGCATGTAATGTTTGTATGAAAGACTTTTTTTTTTTTTTTGTCAAATGATCTAGGAACTTAACATGTCATAACACCACAAACAAGTAACGAGACTTCTGATCTCACAAATCACATGGCATTCTACTGGAATGACCTAGAATTAGCTCCTGTGTGTTTCGAGCTGACTGTGAGGAGGTTGTGAATACAGGTCTGTGTGTCTGTGGGAACAGAAAAGGATTGGTGTTCCCTGAGTTTAGCTCTGACACTGTTTTCCTCTCCTCTTTCCTTTGGCAGGGACACGTGGTGATGGGCAACAACGCCATATCGCCATATCAGCAGGTGATCGAGAAAACCAAGAGCCTTTCGTTCCGCAGCCAAATGCTGGCCATGAACATCGAGAAGAAGCAGACCAACGCGAACAGGACTGAGGTCAGCATCTCTCCATCTCTTTTATCTGATCTCATCTCTTTTTGTCTTGAGCCCTGTAGTTTACACACACAAATGATCTATCCAGAAGAATGCCGAGCGGCAATCAGCCCAGAACTGTCTTTACACAGTGTAAACCAGTAAGAGCAGGTTTAACACAGCGAGCGCTTTCATCATGCCGTTTTTCTTCAAAGGCCTAATGACAAGGTAGCACAGCTCAGCCATAAAGAAGAAGGTCTGAGTCCCATGACTCAGCGCTGCAGAGTAAATAACGCTTGCACACAATCACACACACGCTCCATGGAGTTGCCTGCGTTTAGGAGTCACCACAGATGTTTTGCTTGGGGTCCAGTCGGTCTCCGTTTGATCTTGTATGTGTGCACTGATTGGCCCACGACAAACGTGCCCTCTCTTTTGTTTGAAATAGAACGTTTCCAAAATAACGGCCTTTAAATGTCTCGGTCCCTCAAACCACGTCATTTAAGTGACTCACTCGCAAAAACACCACAATGGCAAAGGTCATAACACACAGCCCTTTATTTTGATGTGTTTGGCCAGACGCAATTTAATTGAACATTTTCTCTTTCCCAACGGAAAAGGTGCGAACGTGAACTTGAACTGCTTGTACTTACGAAACGACTGCGGTTTTGTAGCAGATAGTCTCAGTTGCATGTTCAGTCGTTTATAATGAACTCACCTTCATTTGTGTTGGGTAATGACATCTTTTGGCTCTCTCTTCCTCTCTATTCAGACTCCAAACTGGGCGGGTCAGGATTCTGGCTTCTGAGTGGATCTTTGCAGACCGTATGCTCCCATCTAACCTTCCAGCATTCCCATATTGCGGCCGAACATCCTGTTCTCCCTCTCGTGTCCCTCAAAGGCCTTGTTTTTGCACTTGGGTTCAATGCATCTGGTATTAAATAAAAAAAAAAACGTATAAAACCATCTTCACCTCATGCTTGCATTTTATTCCTGGACATTACGAATGGTGGTTGAGGGTTAAGTGGTTGTGATCTTTTGTGTAATAGATGAAGTTTTAATGTGCTCTGAGTCACTGAGTGGGATGGGGGGTTTTGTGCCGCTGCACATGCATGCGCCGTAATGATGAATGAGTGTTTAGTCTGCTGCGTTTACGGCGCTGTTATGCGAAGAGGGCACGGAAAGGTGATCATCCCCAACTCTCGTTGTCATTTTCAATGCCGCTCGTCCTCTTTGACGTCAGATGCGCTATACAATCAACGTAATGCCTCTCCACCTTTCCCATCTCATCACATCTTCCGCGCATGACACCTACAGTCTAACGCTCTATACGTTTTCTATTTCTATCCCTGCCGTTCACAGACGCTGCAGGCTGGGATTCGAAGCGTGTCTTAATGCCTGCTTTGGCCTCTCTATCAGCTGACATGTTTATGGGCCCTGTCTCTCTGGACGAGTGAAGAGGGGGCTTATAGCTGCCACAGCGCTTGGGCTCCCAGCCAGACATCTAAAACAACTGACGTCACCTTTACTTTCCCAGCGAGCGAGCGAGCAGGCGGGGAGGAAGGGGGGGTGGGCTAAAGTGATTGGTTTACCGGTCCTGTGCCATGACACATTACGAAAATAAAACCCTCCTAGCCCTTAATTATCACATTCACCTTAGGAGTGCTGTCTCAGATGTTGTTTTAGTAAGACATCCAGACCAACAGCAGACGTGCGGCTGAGAAGGTTGTCCACCACAACGTCTGTCACTTCACTTAAAATAAATAAACAAACACCCAAACGAAAAGGTCAACGTAGGTTTTGGTTAAAAGGGCTACATAATCTTTCCCTTTTTCGCATTGTTCATTCCTTTTCCCCTACGTGAAAAGGTTAAGGCATTTGTTCAAACACAGGCCACATAATTAAAATATACAACGCATGTTCCCTAATAAATTTTTGTCGGGATTATTCCTCGAGTCTTGTTTTCCAACTCGCAAATGCATTTTACAAGGTAATGCCCATATTTAGAGTAGCTTTTCCGTAATATGAGCGATCATTGCAGTGTCTGTCCTAATGCAGAAGCTTTAAATAGTCAGGGAATCACTTGTTTTGAATTTAGGTTTTGCGTATAGTATGCACTCAAATGTCTATCCACTAAAAGCGTATAGTAAACCAAGATGGAAAGTCTTCAGGTACTCTTAAGGAGAAAAGCAACCTGATACAACTCTAGTTAGGAAGGCAGGTGAATAAATACATATCTTCAATAAGATTTTCTTTAATGAGAAATGAAACTCTATTGTGTTGTACTGATGGAGAGAAATAGCTGTCATATAATTAACATTGACTTTAGGAGATTTTCACTTTGATCTGAACATCAAAGGGCTCTTGAGGAGAGAGTGTCATCACTTAGAAATGACAAATGTTTTTTTTTTTCCTGAGGAGGGTAACAGAGATTCTGTGCGGACGGTTGGACTTTCCTGTGGTGTATATAAAGTGCTGCCTTGCATAACACCTGTTTGTTATATATAAGTCTATTGGTACCTGAATCAGGTGCTGTGCTGCACACCTTGACCTAACCTGGAAGAGTTCTAGCTAATCTGAGCCAAACTGATAAAAGGGAGAAATGCATTTTAAGATGAAGTCAAAGAACATGGGGGAAAAAAAAAAGATATAAAAATAAAAGATTAAGTGCCACACCTAGTGGTCAAGCTGGGTAAAACATTTCTTGCATTTCAAAGCAATTAATGTCCATTTTGGCAAAGAAGCTTCTCATGGAAAATTGCCTCAGCAGCACTCATTCTTTTTGTATTTTAAATGGTTCAAAAACGTGTGTAAACTCATTTTAATATCTTAAATGAAAGCTGTTAAAATCGACCTCCTGAATAGATTAAGTTGTATTAATGCTAATATATAAAAAATAAAATTGCAGTCTTTAAATTTTAATAGTGTTAACAGTTTCTAAACATCAAACTGAGACATTTGCATCATTACAACAGGGATGATATGAGTACAAATATGTTTCCTTCTCATGATCTATTATTTTTAGTTTTCTGATTTCATCCTGGCTAAAAAAAAAAAAAAAAAAAAAAAAAACTTAGCAGGTTTCAACTTGTTTCTCAGTCTGGCCGAACTAAAGTTCAGCTGGTTTATTGGGTCGCCAAGCTGGTCTTCTCACCAACGTATAGGCTGTTTTAATTTGTGTTTGTTTGTTTTGCCAACAGGATGGAACAATAAAATAAAGATTGCAGCTCAGGTACTGTATGCAGTATTATAAGTTGTATTTTATGTGATGTTACTGTTTTTGTTTATTTTTATGTGTCAGGTTTATGATTAGAGAAAAACAAATGTAATGAATAAACTACAAATTGCACACTACTTTTAATTCAAGCCAATGCACTAGGACCCTGGGGAAGCTCATCTGTGTTGTATAGATACAGTAGGAGAAATTCCATTTGTCATCTTCTAAAACTTAAACAAGGAGGGGGAGAACAGCCCTTTCTCTGGCCGAGGGGCTTCTGAAAGTGCTCCGAAAAACCCCACAAGATCTTGGGAGTCTCCACGTGACAGCAGCGCCTATATAGCATCAGCACCAGTAGAGTGATACTCCATCACCAGCCGAGCACTGCAGCATATGCCACAGTTACACACACATCCTCATGCACCTCAAGGGTTTATTCTAGAGCTTTTGCAGACTATTGCATCCATGTGTTTTCTCACTCTGTCTAGGGGACGAAAGGACTAAACTTTTCCTGCGAGAGGGATGCTGGATGTTCCAAGTCCACTTTGGCAGTCGGAAGGAACTTGATGTATAGGCAAAGTTTCTCTTTTTTTGGACTGGACTCGCGCAGGTATATTTCTTTCGCTCTGTGCATCTACTTTTGAGGGCACCCATCACGTCTCGTGCGCTTTTGGAGATTCGCTAATTCCTTCAGTCATTTTGAATGAAATAGTTCACTGGCAAACAACATTGATCCATCAAGGTGTATTTTTTTGTCAAAGAAGCTCAAGTTAAAAGCTTTTTCTTTCTCCACAGACATTAACGAGACACTTTTTTTGTGTGTGTGTAAAAAGCACGTTTCGCTCTCTAAAATGACATTAACCGGTGGTGAGAAATGGTGTTTTCTCTATGTGTGACACAACCGAGTCCGGACTCCTCAACTCCCTGCTCTTCAGTGGGAAAATATACATATTGAAACCTCATATACGGACCTTGAAGGCTCGCGGCGAGTACCTTTGACGCTTTCTACCGTGAGTCGGGACAATCATACAGCCGCCCAGATGCAGTTTCGTCTGTTCTCATTTGCGCTGATCGTGTTGAACTGTGTGGACTACAGCCACTGTCAGACGCAGCAGTCTCACCGCTGGAGAAGAAACAAAAGAGGTGAGTGACCTAGTGTGCGTGTGGATTTGATAGAAGCTTCAGTTTATTAATTCACAAATTAGTCGTTTAGTTGACGCTTCTACATAGATAGACTTTCGGTAAGCGCATGACAGGGACAGTCCCACCTGGTGTTACGCTACTTCGTCACAAAAAATACCATGGTAACAGTAGCACGCTTTCTGAATCTTTTCGTCAATTTAACTTTTTGATGGAAGCGGTGGCAAGTTGCCATAGTTTTACAATTGTAAAAAAATAACTAGTTTTAACTATTTGGCGAAAATGTATCGTTACCATGGTAATTTCTGTAGAACGAGGTTCGCTGAGAGATGTTCATGGATCATTTAAATTCACGTTTGAACGTACAACATTACGGTTAATACTAAGGTAAGTTAACTGTTAGCACTGGGCACCGCAACTTCTCGAAGTTTTAGTCACACGCATGTTGGCAAAACGTAAAAAAAAATAAGACGCTTTTATTTTTTTTTTATTAACAGTAAATAACCTGTTACTCGTCCATGTAACGTTATTTTGTTTTGTTGTATATTTTGGCATGTTGAAGTGAATCCAAGAAAGCGATTTTAGGACATTTAGCCTAGCTACTGTCTGAATTTAAAAAAAAGTCAAGGGTTGTTGTACCTTCAAGATGAGAATTTAGGATTGGGATTGTGTTTCAGCATCTGTTCCTGTCAGAGAAAGCTCTACGGTGTCTCCATTTGATGCATTCAAACGTGAAAAAAGCGTATCGTTTTTTTCATCGGCGTCATGTTTAACTATAGCCTACATTACTCATTTAATTTGTTATAAATTACGGCGCCCATTGTCTTACGGAGAACTCCGTTTAAGAGCTTTGAAACGCACATATTAGGTTGGTAACGTTAGACAACATGACATGAACAATTGAGAGCTGGTTTAAAAAAAATCAATAGATCAGTAGCTGAAAAGTTTGACAGAGTGCGTTACTTTCGTCTACAGATGTTTCGTCCAGTTCTACTGAACGTAAGTAGCTATCTATGTATCATTTTATTATAAATTCACACATTTATCATTTAATCTTTAATGTTTTGCATTGAAAGTCTATAATATTCTACAGACGGTTGAATGTGTTAGCGACGCCATAAAATTATTATTATTTTTTTAAAAGTCGACACCCTGAAAGTCTGAATAATCCACACTGCACTTTACTGAAGCCTTACTATATATTTTTAATGTCAAATCTCATTTTGATTGTGATGAGGTGGTTAGTTCACATTTGCACGTCATGTTTTGTAGAGCTGTGTTCAAAGTATGAATAATCTCAATTCATTCTCAAAGTACTGACTGTAGAACAGACCCTCACAGTGAGGCGCTGTGTGGTGGCCATTTGATGAGTTGAGCTTTCCTTTCCCCTTTTCAAATGCACTGACCCCCCTCTTGCCCTAAGCCGCTTTTAATTGATCTCACAGACAGACAGTATTGATTAAGCTTTGAACAACTGCTGCAAGTATAACAATCCACACTTAAGATCCACAGGGATTTAACCCATCAGTAAATATAAGGGGTTGCCTTGCTTAGCCAATGCATATGGACCCGGGGTGGGGGCTGGAAGTCAAACATTTCCAACGTAACTGTCCCCCCTAAGCCTTAAACTCTTGAAAATCATTCATTCACTGCATGTGACAGGACAACCGCCTACATGTCTCCCAATTGAACTTGAGCCAAAATGAAGACACTTGCTGACACCATGGCTGATATGCGCTCTTAAATCCGCAAAGATGTAAATTGGTAAGCATTCATTCATAGATTTAATCATATGCATGGCATGCCAGGGGAAACCTCTGCTCCGGCTGAGAGCCCCAACCACTGACCATCTGCAAATAATCAGCCAGACACTGTAGGGAACTGGCACACACAAGTTTTCAGCCCCACTGTTTTTCTACAAGATTTGCGATTTCAGATACTACGTAATATAATTTTCTTAATAGGATCAAACTTGTTGGCAGAGGCAGACTAGTTAAGCATTTTCAGGAGGATTGAAAGATTTTGATGGGGAAAATGGTGGCAGAAGTGCATCTGGAGGTGAGCGGGATCCTCTGTACTGTATTTGTAAATGGTGATGCATCTGTAAAACATGCCTTTTGAGTTTGATCCTGCAAACTGAAAGGTGTGTGTACTATATGGCTTGTTTCGGTTTGAAATGCCATTAAGCTTTTAGATGTGCTTCGTTCCTATATTTATCATGCTTATTGAGGGCTGTATCACTATTCAATTAAGTCTAAAACACTGAAGTGTTTTTCTTGCCCTCGGCACACTTGAGACAGCTTAATGTGCAGTCTTTTCTGGCGTGCTTGTGTGCACTACCATCCCACATCGCCCCAGCGGCACAGTCAATCCTCTTGAACCGTGTTTTACAAGGCTTTGTCTTAACCACCCCACAAGTGTGTTTATTTGCAACAGATACTCCACTAAAGCTGAGCAGACTGAAATCGAAGCTCAAATCATACTTTTTCTGTGTTTTTGTTCGTGATTGGTTTTGTGTCAGCTCTTTGTATTCACACAGCCTTGCTCAGATGAATATAACAAAGCCAACAGAAAGACACATTAAATTTGCACCTCTGTACCCCCCATTCAGTGCTTTACAGATGCCAGCGAGTTTGCAATGATATCATTGCTTGGCCCAGGGGTAATACTTTTCATTTTTATTCTTTGGCTAATGATGCCACCTGCTGACTACATAAAACTGTGGGCTCGCGTACCAGCGCAGACTAGAGAACATTCTCATACAGGACTTGCGGGTTTGACAGGCCAGGCTCAGGAGGGGTGTTAATGCTTTTACCTCAGAGCTACTACTCTCAATACGACAACTTTTGACTGTTTGTTTTAAGAACATACAAATTTGAATTTGACCAATCTCTGTACTCAACCTATCTTCTTGCACTTTAAGTGAAACTCTGCACTACGGGAGGTTAAGGAGCGGCTAGCTCTGATGAACGGCCCGATTAAGCTCACAGTAATGGAACTAATAGAAGTCTGTTTCCAGAGAAACACAGTCGCGGTAATCCATGGGAAAGTGGAAGAGAGGAAAGGCTTAGCTCCATCCCTGAGCTCCTCAACTTCACCCTGAAGGGATTAGGGGGAAAGCACCTGTATTTTAACACTATCGAACAGTTATATCTTAATCTGCTGGCAGCAAACGGCAATCTGTCCCATTATGCCTCAGAAACTGTTTTGTATTGATTAAAAATGAAATGCAAGATGATCAGTTTATATGGTTCATAGTTGAGCAAATCCAAACCTATATGGGTTTCTTTCTTCTGTGACGCACAAAAGATGACATTTTGAACAATGTCTCAATGTTGCTGGTTTTTTTTATTGCAATGATAGTCAATGTTTGCATAAAGGTTTGGGACAATGAGTAAAGATGCAATCATTTTCATATTTGGATTAAATTTTGATGCAAGAGACATGGTGTGTGCAGCTCAATGCATGTAATTAGAGAATACATGTAAGAAAAAATGGCCTGAGCGGTTAAACTGCGAGAGTGTAGGATGTAAAAGACTTCTTTGTTATTAAAATCTGTCCGGGAAGACGTCTAAAATGAGTAAGGACAGAAAGAACTGTTTGGAGCTACGCTTTCTACAAGTTTACGTAAGGTCCCAGGTTTATGGGTGTAAGTGTTAATGTTGGCTCTTGCTATGTCCGTGCCATTTAATGTCCTGATGAAGTGCGTGACAGAATGGGTGACTGCTCCAGAGCCTCTTTATTTAAAAAAAAAAACAAAAAAAACATTTGCCACTCTTCTTTTGGAAAATGTGACATTTCCTTTCATTCTAATCCATAATGGAAGTGATGTTTTATGAAATTGATGTTCATTTAATTTTGTCAAGTACAGCCAACTCTCTCACCCAGCCAATTATTCCGCTGGCCAGGAGTGACTTTTTTATTCCAGCAGGTTAGACGGTGTTGGGTGTGTTCGCTGTGTCCCTTTCCTGTCGCACCATAGCTTGCCATCGATCTGTGGAGTGATCGCTTTGGTGAATCTCTGAGAATTGAGTGTGCGTGAGAGTGAATATCATTAGATGAAGAGTTTGATCTGGGGGCACAGGAGAGACAATGGGAGAGATGGATGGCATATTTGAGGAGATCAGATGGGAGAACCATCACCTGAGACGGATTAAATCTTTTGGTGTTCTCTAAGCGAACAAATATCCGATGAGATGTCCCTCTCTCTTTCTTTCTCTCTCTCACTTTCGCCATTCTGCTATCCTGAAGGTGTGTTTTTGATAGTAATACATTGTATTAACTGGATTTTTACATTACCTGCAGAATGTGGTGCTTGTGTATAGATAGACGTGGGGCTGATTGCATCTAAAGGTAGTAGCATGATTAATTAGCCAACAATTTATGTTACGCAATTTTTAAATACCCTTAAAGGGATAGTTCGCCCAAAAATGTAAATTCTGCCATCATTTACTCACCCTCAAGTTGTTCCAAACCTGTATGAATTTCTTTCTCCTGCAGAACACACAAGAAGATATTATAAGAACATTTGATGGGCCACATTTTCCCATAGTATGGGAAAAACAAAGTCATTGGGGCCCATCAACTGTTTGGGGCCCTATCCCTTTAAATGTACTACTAAAAGACTTTGCCCACATCCACTTCACTATTAACTCAATTAACTCTGTAAATTTAAACAGTCGCGAACTTGCTGTCCAGACCAGGCATCCTTTGTGTGAACATTTTCCTCATCACCAGGGTACTGCCTCATGTTCAAAGTGGAGCATTGATGAGAATTGAATGCATGCCGCTCAGAGAGGTTTTGTAACACTTTCCACGCCTTTATTTGTCATGTCGCGGCAGAGAAATACCCATTGTGCATTCATAGTTTTTTTTTTTGTTTTTTTTTGTAATGTAACCAAGGGCATCCTCTCCACTGGCTTTAATCGTTGTCATCAGAAGATCCCATATGTTGGCAAAGCTAAATGCCAAACAGATGGTTTGCTCTCAGGCTACAATTTACCACACTGTAAAAGTTCATTTTCGGAAATGTGAAATAAAATAGACTTATATAAATCTTATTATAATAAGCTCCATATTTCCCGACGGTGATTGAAAACCGTTTTGCCACAGACAAAAAGTCCACTGTGCTTTTTAAATTCCTTGGAAGGTTTATTTTATTTTATTTTTTTTACATGCTCACCTCTGTTATTTCCACAACAGCCAGACCCTAAAGTAATTGTACTTGAATGCATTTCTTATTAGGCTGCTAAATACGTTAAGCCAGTTGAGTCTGATTCTCTTGAGTTTGAGCTATAAAACTTTTGAAAATAGGACTTCCAAGAGGTGAACACAACACAAGTTGTTTTAACAGTAAACTTGTTTAAAATTGTTTAAAATAGTAACTTGAATCATACAATGACACAAACAAGTGATATTTGAAGATGTTGATGTGCAAATGTAAATGAGGTGGACATATCCATTGTCTCAATTTTTTTCACCATCGGGAGCATGAGCTTGCACTTCTAAAATGGCATGTCAAGTTTTTATTTTTTATTTTTAAAAGGTAGGCCTAGGCCTTCCATTTTGACCCCTGCTTTCTGTTTCATTCTGCACTGTCTTTTTGATTTTGAAAGTAAGAATACGTAATTTACATTTGCACATCTGTGCATGTTATTCAAAAGCATTGCTTTTTACATCAAGTTCTGGTTCTACTTGGTATCATCTGGACATTTGATGAAGTGAGACAAACATTGTACATGTCACTAACATAGTTTTGCCTGTTCTGTAACAGATATTTGCTGTGTTCCAAATCGATTCCCCTGTAGGCTACTTTTTAAAGCATCATCTGTCTTTTCCAAGAGAAAAGAAAAGAAAAAAAAAGACATCTTAATTATGCTGTCATCTAAGATGCTCACTTTTTGCCCAATTTGTAAGGCAGTATTGCTTGTGTCTTTCACATAGAAGCCATGTGTGTATATTTTCACACAATTCAAAAATATTCAATCATCCTAATGCTTATTGAAGTACCGTGTCATTCCTCTTGTGTTTTCTACATTGAAACTGAGGTGAATGTCCCATGTATAGCATTATTTGTATGATGAATTCCTTTGTAGAGCGTTCCAAATCACTTAAGATTTGGTGGTTACATTTCAGTAAGGACTCCGCTCTAGAATGCAGCTGCCTGTGTAGGTAGTAGACAGCGAGGAAGTTCACTAGGTTTTGAAACAGAGCTTGAATGCAAAACAAACCTGCTGGTCTTTTACATAATACAGTTCCTTATGAATCACTCACCCCTCGCATCTTGAACCAGCTATATGAGAAAAGATGGGAGAGCACAGACAGGGTAATGGGGTGTCAGTTGAGTGTGCAGGACATTTTGAAGAATTTAATTGATGGTTCAAAATGTCCTGGAAGGGTTGGAGAAAATCGAACTGCCTTGACTAGGCTCTCTGTGTTCCCGGGCTTTGCCAGGTTCTATTCCGTACCACATTTGTTCTCCATGTGCGAGTATGTCCGTCCGTGTGCATTCAGGCTTTCTACCTAGTCCGAATCGATCTGCGAGGGCCTTGTTGTAATGTGAGCTCTAGAGGCTTCCTCCATAAAAAAATAAAAAAACACACACACATAGCTACATATGCAGGCGTGTGTGGCCTGTCTCTGATAGATATTTACATCCACGCCTACACAAATCGCTGGAACAACAACAAGGGGGAATGTTGGGTTGCCGTTTCCCCCTCCCCATCTCTCTAACACCCGACAGATGGACAGGCCTCCTCTGTTCCCCTGCGCTTGATAGGACCTCTAATTACGCATCCAGACCACATCAAACCAGCCATCCACACGCCTTGCTTTCAGTATAGTGCGGAAGTGATACGGTCAGGGGCAATAAAGCTACACCACTTGCTTGTAATTTGTTTGTGAATCGAGCTTGGGTCTCGTCCCCTTTGCCCTGTCATTGTGCCCGTCTCCATCGTGAGTCTAGGTCGAAGATGTCTGGACCTTCTAAGAGCTTGAAAGGGAGGCTGAGACACCCTGCCTGCTGCCCGCCTGCCTGTGGAACCCAGAAGTCCTGGTGTGGTTTTAATCAAGGCCAGGCATGGTAGTCATTATAGTGCCCTGGCACTAAGCTCATTGTCTTTCTTTGTCTCTCTCCCTCCCTCTCTCTCTCTCTTTCTGTCATGATTCAACATGCAACTCAGATGTGAAGGGGTCCTCAAGGGTCAAGGGCCCTTGATGAGAAAGTGTCAGTGGTTTGTGTGCAGTAGCCAGCTCGTATCTGTTATCAGCGTAGGCTATTTGTTTGGAGTCACGAGTCATTGCAAAACTCGCTTAATGCAAAAAGAAACTAAACAAAAAGGTCTTTAAAACATTCTGTTCTCTATTATATAATAAGCTGTGCAATGGGAAATGATCGTTGTAAGCTATTATTCAGACGATTCTGTGTCAATCTTATAAATTTGGTATGGCTAGGAGTATAAAATTATAAATGCACTTCATTACTATAATGCCGTCACTAACATGGTTTAGGCTACAAGTTCTCTCTCGCAGACTGAGCTAATATACGGTATAGGGACACAGTTATATATTAGGAAAATATTGAATTAGCTTACACTATTCAGAAGTTTGGGGTCAGTTAGAATTTGGTTCTTTTGAACTTTTTTATTTATCAACGATTCCTCAAAAAAGCATCATGGTTTCCACAAACATGAAGCAGCACAACTGTTTTCAACATTGATAATGATAAGAAATCAATGCACCAAATCAATGATTTCTGAAGGATCATGTGACACTGAAAACTGGAATAATGGCTGCTGAAAATTCTGCTTTGCATCACAGGAATAAATTACATTTTAAAATATATTATAATAAAAAACAGTTATTTTAATTTGTAATAATATTTCACAATATTACTGTTACTGTTGGATCAAGTAAATTCATCCTTGGTGACCATAAGAGACTTTTTTGAAAAACTTAAAAAAAATCTTACTGATCCCAAACTAAACAGTAGGCTAGTGCATATTTGAGATTATATTTGAATCCTATATATTTAGAAAATAGTTATCAGGACTAATTCCTTACTTCATGCGCAGGATCCTGATTCTTATTCATATTTTGCAGTCACGTGACTACCATGGATACCTGGCGGGCAACAAACGGGTATTTTCAACGTAGAGTCCTGTGGTTCCAGGTCTTATGGGTCTTAGTAGCTATCAAGTCTGTTAGCGAGCTAGCTGCATAACTATGGACTAGAAATAGGATTAACTCCAAGGTAGCTAAATTGTGCAAAGCAGACAAGGTTTTTTAAGATAATCGAGCAGTAATAATTCCTCCGTAAATAATCTAGCTCTACTGTTGGGTCATCTCATTGAAAACCATAGATATCACAAACCTCAAAACACCAACTTTTGTATAGTAAAACTGGCGACGTCCTGGCAAGATCCTTGATTAGTTTACTGGGTTTCGGTGCTGGAGAACGACGTTCTTGCCCGCCAGCCAGTACTTGTGACGTCACGTGCAAAGTATGAATTGGAGAGGTCTTGTATCACCCTTATTTGGCTTATTTTGATATCCTGATGTTTTAAATGTCTTGAATACTTGCGGTTAAATATGTAAGGAGTTTGATATTGATTTGAGCTAAAATAGTTGTATTATGTTTTACAGTTTAGTGGGCATTATATTTTTGACTGCAGATTGACCAATCAGAATCAAGTATTCCAGTGAGCTGCGTGATAACAGGAAGTATCAGTGTAGTATTGCAGCAGCTATAGGGTGGTGCAGGGATGATGTATTTTTTGTCAAGGGTGATGCTAACCAGGGTAATGCTAACTTCTGGGTTGGCCTACAAAAATACGTCCTCCCTCCACCACTCTATTGTCTGTTTTTGCGTTGTCTTTGCTGATGCTGGGTCATGTGCCTGCATGGAATGTAGTCTGGCATTGTGCCACCTAAATAAACACAACTGAAGAGAAAAATACGTGTTTTGTGCTTTGTAATCTTTTGCGCATAATTTGAAGAAATTCACAAGCTCAAGTTATGATTTTAGTGTGGTCTTCAATAGTCTCTGTTTTTGTCCCTTTATTGTCCATTTCTCTTTAACTACACACTGGGCTCAGTGGTAGATAGATATTTAGAGGGGGTCAGGCCAGTGGCGGCGCGAATGATAAAGAAAAGGTTTAGGATGTGGGGAAAGAGAAAATATCCATGCACATTTCACAAATTCCTCCTTTTTTCACCCACTCAGTTATCCACTTGTATTACATCTTGGCTGACTTCAACGGTGTATTATTTTATTTGAACCAGAGCCAGACCTCAGAAGCACACCGTCTTCTCTTGTGTAAACAGCTGTCACGGAGAGGGACGGTGCGTTGAAGGTATCCGCAGGCAGGGGTCACATGTAGTTTTCATGTTCATATGCTAATAATGGCTTTGGTGGTGGCACTCCAGTAATGGAGAATACCAGCTTGTCACTGTAATTAACATGCACAAAGGTCTGGTGTCTTTGAAACAAAATACATTTTTGCACACATTTTTGTTTTGTCATTGTCTTTTGATGAAGATTTTCTTTAAATGCATTCAGTATGTCATATACATTCATTTCAGTCAATTATAATTTGAGTAAAACTGTTTTGTTGCCAAAAATAGCATTTTATTAATTGACAATGTGCTGTAAGATGTAAAAGTTTCTTTTTGAAAAATAAAAGACCTGTCGTTTATCAGCATAAACAATCACTGTGTTTTAGAGATAATTTACGGTAAGTTATTGCTTTATGCACAAGTACTTAAACGGATAGGCTAGTTCACAAAAAAAAAAAAAATCTGTAATTAATACCTCATATCGTTCCAAACCCTTAACTTTCGTTCATGACATTTCGTTCATCTTCGGAACACAAATGGAAATCTTTTTGATGAAATCTGAGAGTTTTCTGTCCCTCCATTAACAGCTACACAACTGACACTTTGACGCTTAAAAAAGTTCATAAAGAGATTGTAAAACTAATCCAAATGAATTGAGTGGTTTAGTCCCACATTTTCTGAAGAGACAATCGCTTTATATGATGAACAGATTGGATTTCCAGCATCATTACTCCAGTCTTCAGTCACATGATACTTCTAATGTGCTGAATTAAGGCCATTGCACACTGAGTCCGAAATTTTCGTATGCGTTTTTTCGTATTCGAGATTCGGTGGCTCTGAATTGTCAAAACATCATTCAAACACCATTCAAACTGATTGCTACGGATGCGAAAAACGCAGAAAATCGAACCCGATTCGGGGTTTTTTATGACGGACGAAAGTTTCGGAGGCAGTGTGCAAGCGTGATTGACATAACGTGAGGTCGTATTTATTTTTTAACGTGCGAAAATTACGGATGCGAATTTCGGACTCAGTGTGCAATGGCCTTTAGTGCTCAAGAAACATTTCTTATTATTATCAAATTTGAAAACAGTTGTGCTGCTTAATTTTTTATTTTATTTTTTGAAAACTTGGTATTTTTTTATATTTTGAAAGTTCAAAAGTACAGTATTTAAATAGAAATGTCCTTGCTGAATAAAAAAAAGTATTGATTTCTTTAAAAAAAAAAAAATCTTACTGACCCAAAACCTTTGAATAGTGTAATATTATGTTAATGTTGTAGTTAAAGTAATTTAATTATTATTATGATGCTTTTTCGCCTCGTCTAAGTTATCACTTTTTGCCAACAAACATTTTTAGCAAGAATTTCTTTGACAAGATCAACAGTGCTTTCAAGTCTCAAAAGCAAAAGAAGAAAGTTGCATGGTGTGGCCAACGTGTTTATGGGAGTACGGGGCCATACAGGGGCCGTATCTGAGATGTATCTGGCTGCCAGACAGGTTTGTTTTAGTAAGAGCAAGAAGAGGTTGAAGTTGAGTGATTATAACAGAGCTCTTTAGTGTAAGCTCTGCCCTGGGGAGCAGATGAGATGAGCGGCCATTACATAAAACCCTGCCCTGGTGTTCATTTGTATCTGGAAGTATTCTGGCATGTCCTCGCTGGCCAGGTTTCACGGGGATTTGACAAATTTGTAACAATACACGCAGATTTTATACATCGTGCCACCCATGTGTGCAGGAAACCGCAACTGTAGAACCTGTTTGTGTTATTTTCAAGCTTATGCTTATCGTATGCCTGCCGTTTTTGAAGTCGATGGCATGGGTGTTGCGTGGTATCCTGTTGAATTTTTGCTTAATTAGCTCAATAGAAGTTTTTGAGGGTCTGCTGAAGCTATTTATGGAGTAGAAGACTCAGTCTTGGGCATCAGGCTTTGAAGTCCCCTCACAGTGGTTGGGACCATATGAGGTTCCTCGGCATGTTTCTGCCTGCCACCCCCGTGGTGCTCTCCACTTTTGACCTTGTGGATCACTTCTGATCTGGCCTGGTAGGGAAGGGTTGAGGCAGGGAGGTGGAGAAGAGGTCTCGTTAAAGGGTTAATGAGGTAATACCTTTCATGTTCCCCAGCATAGCACAGACTCAGGCGTGAAGGCAAACAATACTGTGTAGAGGGAGGTCTGATGGGTAGTGTGTCTGTATATGTATGTGTGGATGGGTGAGTTTTATGTGCACTCATAATTCTAAACTTAGTTTTTAGAGGTGTTTGCGAAGGCAAGCTTCACGAATACTAGTGCTCTAACTCACGGTTTAAGTTTTGACAACCCCTTAATGCTTATTATTAAAGTAATATCAAATAACAAAAATGATTGGAGTAGGTTTTACAAGAAAATACTATTTCAGACTTTCTACGTCAAAATGTCATGTTTAATTCAATGTGTTAGGCCTACTTGCCGTTTCTTTGTAATTATTTGTCAAATTTACTAGCAATCTCGAGTGATTGTTTCAAAGTGAATCCTACACCAAATTCATAATTTAAGCTAATGCCATGAATGATACCTTAAACCATGTGGCTTGAGAACAACTGTGCTATTACTTTTCCAAGCGACTCATGAACGAATAAAGGGAACCATGTCATGTCTACCATTCTTCTATAACAAAATTTAAAGGAATTTTAAATGACAATTTCTAGAAAAAAAGCATATTCTTAATTAAAACAAAATACCCATGGTGTTTTAAGATTTTGATTTACATTACATTTCTAGGTCTATAAATCACTTTTTAAAATTAGGGTACCTCATATTGTCATGTTTGCTGGTGTGGTGCTGGTTAGCAAGCATGATGGAGAAGATACATTCAAACAGTCTTTATTAACAATCCTAAACAACTCTTTAAGAGTTGAGAAATTAAACTTGACCAAACTTCACACTAAAGTTAACCCATAGGTTGACAAGAATCGACAACTACAAACTGAAACACAGGAAAAACTGAGATGATAGCTATTGGACCAACTAGATTAGGTCATTTGTATGACAATTTTACTCTGTCCATTGATGATTCGGTCATTCAGTGCAAGGATAGAGTAAATAATCTTGGGGTAGTTTTTGATCGGTCACTGTCATTTGATTTGCATATTAAAGAGGTGACCAAAGTAGCTTTCTTTCATCTCCGAAAAATCGCAAAGATTAGATCAATACCGGCACGGAAAGATGCTGAGGCCCTTATTCATGCCTTTGTTACATCGAGGCTGGATTATTGTAATGTATTGTTTTCGGGGCTGCCTAAGAAAAGTTTGCGAGGTCTGCAGATGGTCCAGAATGCTGCAGCTCGTATTCTGACTGGATCATCTAAATACATGCATATAACTCCTGTGCTGGCCTCACTGCATTGGCTCCCTGTTCAGGCTAGAGCTGACTTCAAGGTTTTGTTGTTAACATACAAAATAGTGAATGGCCTCGCACCATTATATCTGTCTGATCTTTTAAATTCTTATGTGCCTACTCGGTTGCTGCGCTCCCACGGGACAGGACTTCTGACTGTACCAAAGGTTAGGAAGAAAACGGTTGGTGAGCGAGCCTTTTCGTTTCGTGCTTCAACACTATGGAACAGTCTTCCGGCAGATATTAGACTGGCATGTTCGATTGAGGTTTTTAAATCTAAGCTTAAGACCTACTTATTCGCTGCTGCGTATGAGTTCTAAGGGTGTACTCACACCAGGAAAGTCTGATAGTTCACTTGCTTTGGTCCGGACCAAATACATTTTTTTTGGTACGGTTCGCTTTCACACTGCTCTCTTTGCAAAATTTGTAAACAAAACCACACGTGTGCTAAGGTCGTCCATTCATTGGACAAGGATTCTTAAGTAGGGAAATCAGGAAGTGCAAAAAAGGCTTAACGTAAATTAACGCAGCATCATCCTTGTATTGTAACTATCGTTACATTATATGAACTGCAAATGCTTTTTTTTGCATCTATGCGCGATTAGACTAAAGAGAACGCTCTGTATGTGAATGTCCTGATGCACACACTCATTCATTCATTCCATTCCAATGATGCACACACACGACGCGCAGAAAGATGCGCAACAGATGTAATGTAGTAGGCTACAACAGATCACTTTGCCATAACGCAACTCCGACTACGGAAGCCTGTTAACTCAAAGGCGCAGTGCTTTCTTGCAATTGGGTCGGTTCATGTTCACACCGTAAAAGAACCGTACCAGAGTTCGTTTGGAACCGTACCGAGACCACCTCTTCAGCTGAGTCTCGGTTCGGTTCTTTGGTCCACACCCGAGTTCGATTGCTGTATTCACACCTGCCCAAAAGGTCCGCACCAAGGGGGGAAACGAACTAGAGTTCGATTCAATCGAACCAAACAAGGCAGGTGTGAATACACCCTAAATGTTCAGTTATCTCTCTTTGTATAGTGGTATTACTTCGCAGTCTCGATGTACTGCGAGGGACTGGTAACCTGTTTGGAGTTCACCTCGCCTTTTTTGTCGTCGATGTGGGATGGGATTGCGGGATTGGCTGTAGCCCCCGGCGGCACTGTGCGCTAGGTGGGATGGATGGATGGATGTCTCGATTTTAAAAGTTTTATGGTATTATGTGTATTTTACCTATATTCTGTTTGTAAAGCACTTTGATTGAAAGCGCTCTATAAATAAATGTATTATTATTAATTACAGAAGAATAACATAAAGCATATTTTGTCACCTTTTGGAGCTTGGAAGGGTTCTGTTCGAGCAGATGTTTTATACCATCATCACTGTCCTCATCAGAGCTCATTTAGTATCTGGCTCATATTTGCGATCTCAAACATATTCTCAAAACTATCATTTTCAAAATCAATATTTTGATCGCTGACAGCTTCTTCACCAGACCACAAAACTGCATTTCGTACTTGCCTTAAATGGATAAGAAATTCTGCATTTACCTTCATGTTGTTCCAAACCTGTATACTTACTTTTTGTCAAATGCTAAAAGGAGGTTTAAAAAAAGAAATTTGATTGGATCACTGTCAGGCAGAAAAGGAGGGTCTTGTTAGGTCTGCAAATGCTCAATGTTGTGAAACAATCCCAGGCACGTCTCTTCTCTGATCTTTTGGCAGCGACATTGCTCTTTCTCCATGCAAAAAACCCACTGCTAGCTGCTTAGCATGTGTGTAGAACAGCATGTGTGACTGAATTGTGGGATTCAGAACCCATTGTGCCACAGGTGTGAAAATTAGGTGTGAGGTTTATGTGTGATAAATTACCAACAGGTGTGCTAATTTTAACCGTTCCACTTCCCACCCTCTCCACCACCCTCATGTCTTTGCTTCTGCCACTCTTTTTACACGGCTATCATTTTTATGCTTTTTATAAGCATAAATAAAACAATTTAATACAAATTGAATGATTTTAATTCATTTTAAAATAAAAATTAACTAAATAATAACAATAATAATAATATTAAAATATTTTGCTAGTGGTAGAAAAATAAAAAACTGCTCATAACAGATAGTCTCTTTGGAAAGTCTTACTATTGTGCACAGTTTTGTAAATCACTTGTATTGATCTTTTATTAAGGATGCTTCGATATTTTAACTGGAAAAAAGACCAAAATACTGATCGAGAAAATGATTCATCTCAGACCTCACCTCTGAACTTTCTTTACAGACCTGAGACCATAACAGAACATCTCACTCTGAAAAGAATTCATGGAGTGGAAAAAGCTACTAACTTCCAAATTCCGTTCTAAAAAAGAAGAGTGAGCTGTGCAGAAACATAAACATGTCTTCTCACACATGACAGATTGCCTTTTGCACCTTACAGCACCTGTCTTTGGTCCACACATAAAGATATTTTTTTTCGTGTTTACGAGATTCATAACAAGTAAAGTGCTATTTGACCTCTCATTCAAAACTCTCATTGTAGAATTACAGCATATCAGCAGGTATTCATTGTATTTTTCCATTGTTTGCTTTTTTAAATGAGAATTTACATGAATCAAAAAATTGTCCTCTTTCATGCTTAATTGCAGTTTGCCTGAAGATAATGCTAATCCCTTTTCACAGCCCGTTAATATGATATATTTCAGAATGAAATGGGATATCCAACACGAAAATATATATATTTTTTGTTGAATTCAGTTTCTTTAAACTATTTTTCTCACGTCTCATTCATTCCCACCAGGGATTGAACCAACAACATTTTTGGTTACCAAATACCAACCCTAAGTTTTAAAAACTTTTAGGGCCAGATTTACGAAACAAGGCAAACTAGCACGAAAGCGCAATAAATAAAAAAAACGCAGATGGGAGTGGAAAGTTCTGCGCGTGATTTACTGACGAGGCGCAATTTAAAGACCACAGACACAGGCGGATCATTTCCATAATGAGCAATGCAATCTACCAAGAGCAGCGCAAATTAGCATCTGGTTTAAGACGTGCTTTTTTTGGGCGGTAAATAATGACGCAAAGTAACCAGTAACTTGACTAGCACAAACCTTAGTAAATCACCTTGCATGATTAATTGAAATACTGTCCTCCCATGAATTTTTCGTCTTAAAAGGGAAACTCCTACAAATGCATATGCAATACAGTCAGCCGCAAAAATAACTGAGTCCGCCTTTTCCACACTAATTTTTCACTGTAGTTTTTAACGGCAAAAGAAGGTTTGAGTTGGTGCAACTGTTAGTAAATCTGTCCCTAAGTCAACTAAATAAATGAACAAATGCTTCATCAATGGGAAAATTCTAGAGTTCAGTGTAAGTAATTGGCTACCTTAAATGACTGTATTTCCTACTTTAAATGAATGACAATAATCAGCCCGTATGTGTGCTCTGCAATCTCTCTGCGGACTTAAAAGCCAAGCCAAGGTATTAGCATACACGTCAGCAGGTTTGCCCTCGGGTCTGAATCCCCTTTTGTCTTGCACCAACTGCAAAGAAACACTAACACCAGTACCAGCTGCCCAAACTTACAAGGCATGTTTGGATGTCAAGTCCACCGATTCAATCGCGGTGATCCAATCTACAAATCTATCGGTGCTTGCCATGCCTCCCGGGCCTGTATCACAGGAACACTCTCACTAAGCTAATAAGCCAGTGCCGTGAAACAAATGTGTTTACTCAGACACATGGTGCAGAATCATTATAAGTAATGGGATTGCCCTAAATTGTAAACATATGCATACAGTACAATCTGTTAAAGTAAACTGGAGTTAGGGGGGAACAACATGGATGCCTAAATCCTGACTATTTCCAGCTGTAAAGTAGTCGGAGGTGAGGTCCAGCATATTTTCTGCTAAATTTGAGGAGAAATGTGCCTGTAGAGCAAAAACGTACCCTTGCCATATCCCACCATTCTGGCTCTGGTGTATTAATCTTCAGCAAAGTGTGATTTCCATACCCATGACCATGACAAATAAAGTCAGATGCAACAAATGCGGGTGGATTGATGCAGTTTTCCATGTACTGCCTTCAACCATGTGGAACAATGTGGGGACTGGCACACTTTTAGTGGATGATCTGAAAGTTTTATTGCATTCTCCCAGTTTCTTTTCCATTATAAGAGGCGAGCTTTTCTGATTCTAAATGGATGGTTTACCCAAAAAGATTTGCCCTCATGTTGTTCCAATGCCGTATGACTTTCTTCCTTCCACAAATGGAGATTACAAAAGTGAATAGTGACTGAGGCTGTCATTCAGCCTAACACCTCCTTTTGTGTTCCACTGAAGAAAGAAAGTTAAACAAATTGGAACAACATGAGAGTGAGGAAATGATGACAGAATTTCAAAATGAGACAGCTGACTCTGACTTTTCTCTCGATTCTCATTCATGTAATGCTGATTACTCATTAACAGATACAAATCCTCATTTTAATAGAACTTTGAATGGTCTTAGTATTTTGTATCATGTTATTCTATGTGCTCCAATTCTTATGGATTTGGTATGGTTGTTTAAAGCAGTGTTGTTTTTGATATTTACAACAATACAAATTAATTTTTGTTATATATATATATATATATATATATATATATATATATATATATATATATATATATATATATATAAATAAAAATAAACCAGAAAAAAAAAAAAAAAATATTAGATGGAAAAAAAAACACTTGCAGAAACAGCCTTGGCAACTAACTAAAATAAATAAGTACTAAAACTACTAAAACTGAAATAAAATAAAGCTAAATTGAAAATAACTCGAAAATAAAACTTGAAAATACAAATGACAAAAGCACATAACAAAATTACTAAAAACTTAAATGAAAAAAATATATATAAAGGCTAATTCAAAATATTAATAAAAACTATATTATTATATTAATGATACAAAAATAATGCAGGTTTAAAGGTAAAGTTTTTTTTTTCTTCATTTAAGTAAATTTTACTTATCCCAGTTTGCTGGTCTGACAACTTTTAGCTCAACCAATCTTTTTTTTTTTTTAAGTTGGTGGTTTTAACTTTAAAACACAATTCTGACATTTTAGTGAAAATGTCATTTGAAGTTCCTCTAAATCTAGTTTATGTGCAAATTTAAGACCAAGCAGATTGTAATTGATCCTACTTTTGCTTTACTTAACAGTAGCAGAATTATACCTTAGAGAGAGACAGAGAATGATCTCACATCTATCTTTCAAACAATTATTACTAATTGAATGAACATTGAACTAGCCTCATAGTTGTAGGCACTATATGCTTCTTCATGGCTTCCTCTTTTTCTTCTAGAGATTTTTGTATTTGAACTTTTTACAGCTTTGAATTTTGACGGATGATGCATGATATCATCTAGAATTCTAGATTGTAGGGAAAGGGATGATGTCACCGTATGATGTCATAGGTTTGTGTGAGTGTGAGAAAGAGAGATCATTGGGAGTTGTTGGCAGGCAGTGTTGTGAGTGTTTGTTTGAGGTGAGGGGTTTGCCCTTTCTTCCCAGCTCTGGCGGCCAGAGGCGATGAACGGCACAGTTGTTTAAGAGTCTTTAAATGTACCTAAGACAGTTTTTTTTTTTTCTGTCGGTTCTCACTCTGTAATTACTGTAGATCAGGATTCAAAACAAAGCCAGCCAAAGTTGAATGAAGGCAACACAGTCCAACAATGCTGTCATACGTTGTGTTATGAGCTTGTGATTCGCATGAATGAAGGACCAAGAATTTTGCGTTTACCTGAATGAACCACAGTCTCCCCACAGAAACTGGGCACAGTGAAACTAGCACAAAATATTGTTGGTTAGATATTTGACTCCTCATAAGTTAAATTTTATTGCATTAATGTCTGCAGATGAATAGTTGTCTGCAGTTGGATGCCATACCTGTCATTTGATGTTCCTGAGAGGATGCCGATTAGATGAGAGAGGAAAGATTGAGAGAATAAAGGAAAGAAATGAAAATAACGACCCTATATTTTGCTCCCCAAACAAATCAAGACATCCACCTCTAATCCGTTTGTACTGTTGATTTTCTGTTGCCTAATAAAGCCTCATTCTTGAATAAACGCCTTTGTAAATACAGTTGTTTAGGTTGTAGATGGATCGTTTAATGCATGATGAAAGAAGGCACTTGCATATTTTGGGTTTGTGAAACATTTGTCCCGTGCTCTCAGTGTAAACTATTTTGCTTTGTAATGGGAAAGGGCAGTTCAAAGAGAGTTGCACAGGTTGTCCTGTTGATGTCAAGGGCCATTGGAACAGTTTAAAAGTAGCGTGGAAGCATTGAAGTCAACATGCATTTGCAACCTACTTTATTTCTGTAATGTGTCAGATGAACAAAGCCTCTTATTTCTTTTAAGAAAATATTACAATGACAGTTTTTTCCCCCTTGGAATAATGTGTTGAATATGGGTTTAAAGCTGCATCATTGCATGGATAATGAAATGTAATAATCCATTATAATACCTAATGTGTAACGGAGGCCATCTCAGATTATCCACTTGCGCTTGCAACAGAAGCAGACAAACGCACAATTTAAATTAGGAAAGTTCATGCTGCAGAGTTTGGATTTCAGCATTATTATTCATAATTGCATTCATCAATTTCAGAAAAGTAAGTTAACTGTTGTTGTTTTGTTCCCCAGATGTGATTCTTTAGTTTGTTGATGTGATTTTATCCTTTCATTTTATTGGCCCAGTAATGTGCACAAATTAAAACTTGGAACATTGAGACTATGAATGTAAAGCCTGATATATTACTTTGTTTAACTATAGTTCAATCAAATCGTAGTCTGAACAGGGGTGCATTTTTGTGAACTTAAAACAAGAAAAAAAAAATCTTAGTTGTAGTTCTGCAATATACACTTGCCAGCATAAGTTTCACTCCGGCAGGTTAACATGACAGACTTATGGTAAAGTTTAAAGCTCAAGCTGGTATGATTCTTGGAACAAAAAACACTCTTAGCAGCCAAATTGGGCTTATCCACTGTAATTTACATAGAACTCGAAATTCTGCCAGACCGACACACTTAGATAATTAGTGTTCTAGAGTGACTTAAAAACATAGCCGGAGATGTTGTTTACATGTATGGAAGCCTCTTGGATCGTTCAGTTTTTCTTGGATGGCCTTTTATCATTCAAACAACGAGGGAATTTATCATTCAAACATATTTCTGTGCGAATAAGACGCATAAATGCCACATGATGGCTATGACATAACTTTAAATTTTCTATTTAGCTTGAGTTTAAGGATAAGTAGAGTTGAATGCAGAATATGAATGGGGTCCTACGGGCACTTTTTCTTGTTTGTTTCCCCTCTTGGGTCCCAGTGTCTCTTTAAGGCCTGATTTGACAGTGATATTGGAAAGCCAT
Source organism: Rhinichthys klamathensis goyatoka (assembly GCF_029890125.1). Lineage (NCBI taxonomy): Eukaryota > Metazoa > Chordata > Actinopteri > Cypriniformes > Leuciscidae > Rhinichthys > Rhinichthys klamathensis. The sequence goes on along the minus strand of NW_026607246.1, from coordinate 130,868 downwards.
CAAATTTTCTGGTTTAGAGCTTGAATTTAATCCCCTTGATGAATTGATGAAAATACGATTCAGAATGGAAGACTCCGGTCATAGCTCCAGGTATAAATCAGCTGGCGGTGAAAAGATTTCCGTAAAATGTGGAAGCGCTGGGCCCTCTAGGGTGGCTCTTGGACACCCTTGCCCTAGACACACCAGATCCCAGCATCCTTTTTGACATGCCTGTGGTCAGAGCTGGGAAAGCCGTCCTCAGACATGCTGCTGTTCCAAAAATCTCGTATGAGGCAAAAAAAACGTCAGCTGTGCCGTCTCCATTACTCTTTCCATTTATAATTACTAGGCCAGTGAGAGCATGTCCCGTCAGTGCTGGTCTGAATATCATGCCATGCAATTGATAACAAGCAAAACCCTGCCAAACACAAGGCGATGAGGGAAGCGGTATGATCATGCAGGGCAATCGTTGCACTGATGTGATTGTTCACAGCTGATTGTGTTGTTCAAGCTCATGTTGACAGCAACAGTTAAAGTAATCATTTAACTGCCGCAAGGCTTTGCTGAAACAGCTCTGACAGTGGGATGAAAGGAATAACACCCCTATGATTAAGGAACAGGGGAAACGGTTTGTGATATTGCCATACCACCCTCAATTAACAAAATTCAATATGGGAAACGCTCTGATAGTTTTTGGCTTTTTGAAGTCCCAACCTCACGCCAGTCCTGGTTTCCGCCTGTTCTCTGCACTACGATCGCAATCAGGTCTGAAGTGTGTGGGCTGAGTCGGGGAGATTTTTTACCAATTTACGGTGAATGTCAGGTTTCTATAAACATGTTCAAACTGTATACCATATGTCTTTATGTGTGGTTGGGGAAAAAATGTGTCCAGATCATTTCCTTGTCACAAAAACACTGAGGTCACGTGACATGAATCAAGCTACACAATAATTTTGTCTATTTTTTGGTTAACATGAAAACAACATGATAAAAACCAAAAAATGCTATAAATATTCTCTTTTGATGTAGCCTTCCTAATCCGTTCTAGAGCTTTTTGTTCCAGGATAGTTGATTGGCAACATTGCAATTTGATAACGTAAACTTAAATGTGTATAGCACATAGTATAGCACACTGTGTTGCATATAGATAACATAAATGCTGTGATGAATACAAAAAAATATTCAACATCACTGATTTTTTGGAAGAACTACCTCCACTACAAGAGATAAATTCCTGTATGGTTCCTCCTGTATGTCTGTTGTCACATATTAAAGGTCTAAAGCATATCTGATCCCAAGCAGTCAAGCAATTTTACTTAAAATTTCCAGTCCTTTATCAAATTTGAAAATGTACGTCTATTTCACGTAATATTTATTAATTAAAAATTGTTGCTGCTCCAATTAAGCTCATCCACATTGAACGTCTATGTAAATACCTCATAAACAGACTTTAAATATTAACTGATGGTTGTCACTTTAAGTTTATCTTTATAAGATAATTAGTAACTTATTTTTTTCACAGCCTTGAGATGACAAAATCTAGACAGAACTATAGTTTATTCTGAACTACCGACTTCAGAGCTCTTACACACGGGAGCGTTTGAAAGCAGGCGTCTATCAGCGGATCAGTTTATCAGTGGATATATTAGGGATACTCTGATAGACGTGCTTTCAAACACTGATAAGAAAAGCGCTCGGTGAAGACAACATGTTTTTGAAGCGTTGATCATTGTGGCCAATCACAGACATATATTGAACACATTGGCCAATCAGAGGTGTTTAAAGGAGTAGTTCACTTTAAAATGAAAATTACCCCATGATTTACTCACCCTCAAGCCATAGGTGTATATGACTTTCTTCTTTCAGACTAGAGCCCGACTGATATGGATTTTTAGGGGCCGATACCGATATTAGGGAGTAAAAAAAGCCCGATACCGATATATCGGCCGATATTATTTATGTGTATATTATAATACAGTAGCAATATTATTTATGTGTATTATAGTACAGTATACCAGTCAAAAGTTTGGACACTTTCCTATTGGTGTGTACAAACTTTTGATTGGTACTTTACACAGTAGCTATAAACAGAATAAATATATTTTATAAACACGTTTTGCAATGATCACTCAAATGTGGTGATCAAACTCTTGTGTGACAAAGATATGTAATGGAGGCAGGGGGAATGATAGAATGAGAATTATACAGCTGAGCTGTAACCAAACTAGTTTGCATTGCATGTTATATTATATTCTAAATACTGTTGCATAATCTTCACTAACGACTTTGTCTTTTAATTTAGTCATAACTTGTATCAATAAATATATAAAAAGTGTCACTAACAAAACCTTATTATCTTCTATTTTTACTCTTAATTCCTCTAATCTCTACCAGTGGAGGAAGAACTCAGATCTTTTTACTAAAGTAAAATTAATAATATCATAATGAAAACGTTTTTAATTACATATGTACAGTACTTTTATACTATTTTAAATAATTAGTAAGCAAAATGTACTAAACGTGAAACTAGGCTACTCTTAATGCAAAATGGCCCTATATAAAGTGTTATAATTATATACATTTTTGGAATATTGCTTGATGTTGTAACGTAGCGTTATAGGCAGAATGAGCTTTAACACTGTGTCTACACCGGACGCGGCCGTTACTGCTCGCGTCGCAACAGCTGTTCACCCTAGATAAAGCAGAATCAGTTTACTGTCGGAGATCGCTCGCGCCACGCATTTTAATCAATGTTTCATCAACCAATTGCCTTAATAAATAAGAAGTAGGCCTAAATATAGCAGACAATATAATCAGGACTTCTCAGCTGCGCGCTTGCAATAGTCACAAGCTCACACAATACGTGACAGAGGGTTGTAGCAGAGAAATCAATTCTGTGAATTACACTGCGCAAATCACAAGTAGGCTACTACCCACCGGATGAAGAAGGGTTGGCTCTCAGTCTCCACAGGCTACATAAAATATTCATTTTATTTTATTTTATTTTTCGTGTTCGCATTTATGAGGAAAAAACAATGTTACAGACGCGACAGTTCAGCACTACGGACGTGAGCGCTCTGAAAGCGGCACTAAAATGCTTTGAAACTTTCACATAGACATCAAACAGAAAGCACAAAACCTTTCGTTTCAAAGTGAATTTCGTTTTGTATTAATTGTATCTTAATTTTAATCAATCATCAACCATTTGCCTGGATTTAATTTATAAGAAGTAAATATAGCAGACGATAGATAATCTCGACACGGAGGCGCCTGCGGGTGAACTGGAGCTGGTCTCATGAACCGAAACTCAGCGTATAGACCTGAGAATTGAAATATATCTATATTGAAATGTCTACTTTTAAACAGAACAATTCAAAACGAAAGACAGACAGACTCATGTAATCGTATGAAATGTGCATTTCTCTCTGGCACGCGTTCACTGAAGATCGCGAGTCAGCATCGTCAACTTCATCTTTGGCTGACACTGACTGAAAACACTTGTTTATTAATAAACAATTAAAATGTCTCCTTGCTATATTTGTTGTATTCATAATCATTACTTTTGCCAGTTCTTTGTGATAGCTTTTAGGTGCTTTATTGGCAGCGCCACCCTTACATGAATCACCGCACCCGCATTTTTTTTAAATATTCATTTATCGGCCATTATAAATGCCGATACCGATAGTTAGGAAAATGCCTAAAATCGGCCGATATATCGGCCGGGCTCTATTTCAGACGAATACAGTCGGAGTTATATTACTAAACACCCTGACACTTCCGAGCTTTATAATGGCAGTGAATTGCAACCATCAGTTTGAAGCTCAAAAAAGTGCATCCATCCATCATAAAAGTGCATCTATCATGATAAAAGTGCATCTATCCATCATAAAAGTGCATCTATCCATCATAAAAGTATTCCACACGGCTCCGGGGGGTTAATAAAGGCCTTCTGAAGCAAAGCCATGAGTGTAAGAAAAATATTTATATTTAAAACTTTATGAAGTAAAGTAACTAGCTTACAGCCAAACTAGCATACAGATTCAACTTAAGTGTAAAGCGCAACTTGGGCGAGTATTGTGACGCACTGCTGATATTTAGGCTATGCCATGACACACTTCGCTACATCTGACATCACCAGTTGCGTAAGTTGCGCTTTAGACGCAAGTGGAGTACCAGATCTGGGGTCTCATTTATAAAACTGTGCGTAGGATCCTTACTAAAAGTGTACGTGCGTCCGAAAGCCAAAAATGGCGTACGCAAACAAATATTCTGACTTATAAAAGAGACCAGAACCTGCGCAGAATTCACTTTATAAATCCCAGTCAGCGGAAGATTGTGCGCACATGCGTCTCCTCCCCGAAACAACCATATATGGAGATTATAACGCCTAGTTTTACTATGCATATCCTCATCTGCATATAATTTGCATATGATTATTCATCCACGTGATAACATGTTTAACGGTACAAGACATTTGGAAAATATGAAATACGGATGTGCCGTCACATTAGTTACATTAATAAAAAATAATTTAGTAGCCTATATCCTTGCCTTGTTTTTGAATAAATAAATCAAATAGTGTAAAATACATTTCAGAGAAAGTTTTTCTCAATCTTTTCCACTGGCCAAAGAGTATTTTTAATTGATTTATATTTTTAATGGAAACAGATAGACCTTGTAGTGCATTATTTGGACGAAACTATTTTCTCAGACAATCTGCTATATCTTGATAAGCAATTATCTCTGTAGTTAACACATTAAAACACAGCATGCCAGAGGAAAAGTGTTTGAAAGAATTGTATCCACAACAAATATTTCTATTTATTGAATATAAAAAAATGTTGTAACTTCTCAGTAATGATTTCATGTAATTTAAGTGTCTAACTCCATTAATCAGAATGGCATATTTAATCTAAATGTTTATATCAGAAGTAAAACATAGTTTTAATTATTTAAACTGTTATTGTGAACATATTTCACAGAACACTGTATTTATGATTATAATGAAGATTTACGGTTTTAGATAGGTTGCGTCAGTTTCACTAAAGAACAAAGCGACCGGACCGAGACCCTTTGTTAAATATCCGGACATTTAAAAAGGGATGGATGTTTGCTTCATGTGATAGGCTTGGTGAGTGAAATTATATTTGTATTATCTTTCTGTATACTGTATGTATAATTTTCTTTAGATTTTCGGTCTAAAAGTGACCAAAAAGACATTTAGCTCCAGCTCACCAATGTCACCAGTGTCGCCAAACTGCTCCGTCTCCAAAACGTGCGTACGCACTGCTCAAAGTTTGCTTAAAGGTGCGCACATTCTCCCGTCAAGTTTGTTTTTTATAGATCACAACCTTTGCGTGGAAACTGGCGTACGTACGTTTCCAGCCCCGTTTTGTGCGTACGCACGCTTTATAAATGAGACCCCTGATCTTTTAGAATCTGTGCTTGATTTTAGAGTTCTTTTTTTTTTTTGTGATAGACTCTGTACCTTCAAATAAAAAAAATTTCAATTATTCTTTAAAAAGGTTGTTTAAAATAAACACACATTTTTAATAAAACATCTTGTGAGCTTATTGGCAACAACAGGGGTGTGCTTAAAGGGTACAAAACGTACCCATTAAGCACAGCCAGACTTTTTATATTTAATGATGTACATGTTCATTGAAATACTTATCAATTAAGATGTCATTTAAAATAAAATGAAATATTATAGTGTGAGAGATTCATATTTTATTTTAAAATAACTTCTTGTACTAAAACCAATATCTTGAGAACTACAAATGTCTCAATGTAGATTTTGGTGAGCTTTACCCTGGTTCATTTGGGGAGCAGATTGATTGATGAAGAGTATTAGAACAGTGAGGATTATTTTAAACGGCAAACCTTCCCTCCTCCTTGTGTATGGTTTGTCCATCTCTCTAAGCTTTCTCTTGTATCATTTTCTGGAAAATGTTTATGAATGACACATATTAAGCCATGCAGAATTTTCTTTTTATATGGTGCGCTCTTAATTATTTATTCAGACTGAAGAAAAGATTAGGGAAAAAGGGAATGGGAAAAAGGTCAGCGAAATGCATGATATTTTATAAAGCGTTGTGGTGGGTCGTCCAGTTCGGACTGTTACTCTATCTCGGTTTGTGATATTTAAAACTTGGCTCCAATCAATAGCAATGTCTCTGGTTTGCAGCTATTGTGTGCGCCCAAGGACATTTTCCTGTAAAGGGGAGGCTAAGGCGCTTACATTAAGAGACCTTTATTGTGAAACGGAATGGTCGTTACTGGCTCCTTTGTCTTCTACCAGCAACATGATCCTTCTCGGAGTCAATGCGGTTTTGGGCTTTCAGCGGCTGTCTGAACTATACTTACAGGAGTTGAGCTTTGAATCAAATCACTGTGCTGCGAAAACGTCAGGCCTCGCTAGTGTCACAGTAATGACAGTTTCTTTAGTCAATGAAAGTTTTATGTGTCAATGAAAATGTCTTAGACAGTTCTATAGCAGCACACGTTTATCCATTCAACAGAGCCCTTTGTAGTCAGCTTGCTCTGTGGTTAAGCGGTTACAACTTAACGTTTCTGGTTTGATTGCAAGAAAGCAGTCATGAACTATCACCGTGCTCCCTTGAGCAAAGCACTTAACCTCAGTAAGTGTAAGTGTACAGTACGTTTTTATTTCAGTACATTCTGCATGATGTAGGTCAAGATTAAGGTTGCTGATAGTCCTGTATTTAAGCAAAGAATCTTGCGTTTATATATTCATTCCATACGGCATGCAATTTGTCCCTTATTTTAGCGTCTCACATTAAAACACTTGGGAAAGCTTCTGTATCTCATTTGAATTGATTTACCATTCAGTATACAATTGTCATTGTTAAACTATTGCATATTATAATATATTAGAAAACAAATTGCATGCAAGGATGATAATGATTATAACATATTCATGTTATATTTAGGCTGAAGTCAAGTCAATAAAATGTCTTCATTTCTTATACGTACATACACGGTGACTGCAGCATTTTGTTTTTGTTTTTTACTTTGAGTAATTGTCACAATTGTTACTGGTTACTGAAATCTCAAGTGGCATGTTCTATAAAGAAATGTAGATTGTTGGCAACCCTAGTCAAGATGTCACTTTTGCATTATTTGGTAAAGTGTCTGTTTTGTGTCTTCCTTTATTGCAGCTAGCTATGGAGCGTATCCCATTTGTAAAGGCTGCTCGGTGTGTTCAAAGGACAACGGGTGTATGAACTGCCAGCCCAAGCTCTTCCTGTTCCTGAGGAGGGAGAGGATGAGGCAGTACGGCGAGTGTCTCCACGCCTGTCCTTCAGGCTACTACGGCATGCGCGGGACAGAGATCAACATGTGCTCCAGTAAGATCCTACACTTACTCATTCACATATATGCACATAGTACACACACTGCCTATTTGTAGCACAGGTGTGTGGATGCTACAGCACAGACATGCTGCTTTAGCATTCTTTACTCTGTAGATAATATATTTACTGTGTCACATACTGTGAATAGGCCTACTCAAAGTAATTTGGCCTTGTATTTGATACAATAAGCTTGTTTTGAGTGAACTGACAAATCTGACAACTGTCGATTTGGCAGACTTTGCATATAGGATATTCACTATTGAAATCTGTAATCTTAATCTTAGATAAATATTTCTCCTGAAGAGTGGTGTGATTTGTGAAGACACTTTTTCCAGCATTTTCCATGTGTTCTACTATATGTTTAAGTGTTGTCTGTAGTTCCTAAACTACGATCAAACAAATCTAACTTTTATATTACATTCATGTGTATGAAACAAGTAGGGATGTGCAAAACAATTTTTTTCCCTAAATCAACTAGTCATTTGGGCAACTGAAATCTTTTTTAAATATTTTTTATGAACTGAATGCAATAATTGATTTGAGTATTGACTAATGAGTTTCGGTTTGACCTGATCGGACACATTTTCTAGGGTGTGTTTATATAAGATGTGTTTTTGCAAGGGTCTCGAGATGAGTTTTTAAAAGTTATAATATTTTTTTCTTGACCTAGTGTGTTAATACGTGGCGTTTGAGATGGGATTCTTTATGAGAAGAGGACGTTTAGTCGACTTCAATTATTGACTTGTCAGATGTTGGATGTCACCCATCTCTAGAAACAAGAATGATTTAGGAAAACAACATTCTTATATTTTTCTGCAAAGAGCAATATAATAGTCCTATTGGAATTGTGTATCCCCCTCCTTCCATGCCCTGTATTTCATAACCTTATTTTAACATTTGCGCCAGGCCTGAGACACTCCGGACCTTTGAGGTTAAGTGAAAAGCCTGAGGTGTTGGCTTTGTACTTTATGTGAAAACAAAACACTAACTCTTTGGATTGTTCGAGCCAAACTCCTGACAGACAGACTTGAAACCTCAGAGGAGTGTGTCAGGACCTACAATGCTAATAAACCCAGATGGAGTACAGACACCCCTGTATAAAAACATGTCCCTTCTCACTCAGCAAACTCTATACTGATTTATCTGCCAATTTTATCAAAAGAGGAGGAGGGGGAAACACCTAAAACGCCTCATTTACCATAAAATGGATGTACCAATTGAGGCTACTTAGCGTTATAGAGCTTGCCTGTTCTCCACTAGTAATCAAAGTCATTGCACCTACATTTTGTAAGTTCTTAAGTTGTGGAGAAGGGACAAAGGCATGTTGTTTTCTGAGACTGTCCTCCAACCATTCGTTGTCCTGGTTGAATTTTGATTTTAAATGATACTGATATGTGGCCAGTTAATCTGGATTCCTTTCCAGGAGAACTTCTCCCAGAACAAAACCTCACATTGTCACGTAGCATCAAATCTCCGAGCAAAGCCTACTTTGATGTGATCACTGTTTCAGTCATGACTTTGTAATCCAGCTTCGCATTTGACCCATCTCCTTAAGTTATGCTTTTTCTGTCATCTTCGCTAAGCTCTTCATGTGTGCCAGTCATAATGGTATGTTCTATCAGGGTAAGTGCGAGAACTAATCGTCGGGTCACTGGGAACAATTTCGAACACACGGCATCCGTTCAAACTCGCTCCGCAAGTCCGCATTCTCTCTTGTCCGGGTTTTCAGCACAACTGAAGTTCGTTCTTCCAAGAGCCTGAAATGGTGGATTACATTGGAGTTGATCGTGTTTTTAAAAAACATGCTCTGAAATCACTTAAGCAGCAGCTGCTTATCATTAGACCTTGAATGTGTGTGTGATCCTATCTCGTTTAAGAATGCTTCGCAGTATCGCCAGGCCTGAGTGAAAACAAAATGCAAAGAGGAGACAGGTTTGCACTACATCAGTCCAGACTCTTCCGCTGGAGCCGTGGGGTGGGGTCGAGCGCTTTTGAAATCCAAATTGAACACTGACCTACCTTTGGCGAGCATCATATGCGTGACCCAACCATCTCAAATGTGTAGAAGGAAGATTGCATAATTGATTTAAATGGATAGTTCACCAAAAAAAAAAAAAAAAAATTCTGTCATCATTTACTGTCAATGCAAACAAACATGACTGGTCTACAAAGGAAGATACTTTGAAAGATGTCCCATACAATGAAAGTCAATGGGGTCCAGTGTTGTTTTATTGTGGAAAAGGGTTCTTTAGATTATTAAAACATTCTTTACGTGAAGAAAAAAAGGGTTCTTTAGATTATTAAAACATTCTTTACCTGAAGAAAAAAGGATTCTTTTAAGAACTGTTCACTAAAAGGTTCTTTGGGGAACCAAAAATGGTTCTTCAATGGCATCACTTTTGAAAACTTTATTTTTAAGAGTGAAGGGCCATCTAAATTCTCAAATGATCTGTAAAACTCAGTAGATGATGATTGATAGAACTTTTTGAGAGAGACATACTTGGAGAGCTGGTTTAATTATTACCTGATCTCACAAGATTGTTTGACTGTGCGCAATAGCCTTTCTGCTTTTGGTTAGTTGCTCCTAAACACTGCTGCAGCCTACCACTTAAAGCTAACCAGATAAAAAGAGAGTGTGGGGAGGATGAAGGAGAGATAAACGCTGGAAAAGAGATTCAGAATGCAGACAGAACTGGTGTGCTGGTACCATCAGTTTTTCCACAGGTTGTCAAGTGGAAGCCCTCTTCCTCATCTATCTTGAACCCTCCTTTTTTCCCTTTACATTTTAAAAATGTCAGTGCCCCCCCCCCCCCTTTCTCACGGATACATAAGCAGATAAATGCATGAAAAGCCTCTAGACTGAGAATTAGGGTATAACATGCAATCAGGGAGAATCATAACCTTTACAGTAGCCAACAAGCTGATCCATCTCTTTTATGGACATGTGACTTCACAGTGACAGGGCTGTGAGTTTTAATGCTGACTTTATGAAATCATTTTGGCATGATTAATAATAGCCCATGTTAGTAAGCAGCCTTCCACTGAATGATAGATATTGGCCCCAGATGACCTCCTGTTTGTCCATACGTGAAGTTTCCTGTCATCTCTTTAATCACATAGAAACCCTTTTTTAGAGCTTTCTGATTGCCAATATCCTAGACGTGTAGTTCAAGTATTTTTGACAGCTCATCCAGGACTAGTATATGTGCCACATGAGAGCCCCCATGTCAAGGATAATTGTTTCATCCAATTTTTTACTATGTTTTATCGTCATTGGTGTTGTAAAATCTGTTCCTATTGTACTGTTGTTGTAATAATTCCCACGTTGACACTAATTTAAATGGGCAAATGCAGGCGTTTGGGTAAGTCTGTTCGAAACCTTCCTGAGCTTCTGAGTTTTACAGGTAGTTATGATAATCCAATGGGACTGAGGTGGACCTCAGCCACACGAAAGGACCGTTGCCTGAAGTGATACCCAATTGTTAAAGAATCAACACAATTCCACAATATACCCTTCCAATGAGGTAATGAGTCCTGTACCCTCTGGAAAAGAATGAGTTGTTGCAGTTAAAGTTATGTCATTTGGGACCTGCAAAAGAGCAATTGCCGTTGGCCCCTCTGTCTTACTCTCACACCAGAGAGCTCGATTTGCCAGACTGTGTAAGTGGTACACCTATCCTTCACCCTGTTTCTACTGAGTTTTACACGTCTGAATGATCATTTGAGAATTTAGATGGCCCCAGTTGAAGTGAATATACATTTACGGACACTTTAGTAGTTGGTATTTTTGTTATTATTATAGTAGCCTACATCTTAAAACGGACCACAGTTAAAATGAATGACTGTTGTTGCATTAAATAACGAAACATCAAACCAAGTGATTTCTGCAAACAATTGATGTTAGACTTTTTCTCAGCCAATTTTGGAATGACTTTCCAGCCAATTGGACCTTTAACCACTAACTTTGACAACCAGAATAGCCACTAACTTTGACAACCAGAATGTTCTTTTTATTTAAATTATTTATAAAATCTTATTTGAGTATTGTTATATAGTGTTGCTATAACAGTATATACTGTATTTGGTTTCAGATTTACTAATGTCAGTTGGGTTTGATGAGCTTTTTATCAAACTTGGCTTTCTATGCTGTAATCAGTGCTACATGGCTAGACAAAATAGAAAATGGGCTGTGATGTTCTCTTTTGCCAAAAAACAAACACCCCAAAAACTTCAACACCCAAAATGCACTTTTGAACTTGGCACCAACCTTCTGACAATCTGACTATCCATGGGAGGGAATACATATACGGAAGTTCGATCTGTAATTTCAATAAACGCCTTGGGGCTGTCAAAAGTCTGTCGGATGACTCAAAATAACATGTTGACAAAATGACAAGTCCAGCTGACCTTTGCTGACAAATAAGTCAGGTAGCATGGAGAAAGATTATACATTGTTCATATACTGTATATATGAACAATGTGTAATCTTTCTCCATAAATATATACTATCAACATTGTAACAATACAGAACTGATTGAACATCTGTGAACTTATCTTTTAAGTGTCTAAATGTACGGACAAAACATCAACAGTCCTCTCTTGCAGGAAGTTGCATGAGGATCATGCAAATAGGTGCTGCAAGGTCCTCAAGAAAAACCCAGAGGGCTTGGTCTGGTGCACCCACTGTCACAGCAAAATGACATTTTGGGGTGTGAGAAAGTCAACTGCCTAATGCTCTCCAGGGGGAAAAAAGCAGGTCAGATGAGACAGGCTCTTTCAGTGAAGCTCTCTGGGTTGGAGAAATGGAAAAATGTGGCTGGATTTAGAACTCCCCAAGCATGGGCATCCCTTTTGCACCTCAGATGGCTGCAGAATACTATGCACTGGTTTCTGTGACCTCAAGGCCCGGCTACCAAATTTACCCCTTGTTTACAAGGCAATGTCATAGGATTTAATGTTGAATTTTATTTGAAAAAGAAGTTACTGAAAATTACATGTTTAATTGCTTAAAAATGATAGTAAACTTTCAACAGCCCTGGCTAAGGTGGTTTGCAGCCGCTTGAATATAACACTGGCTCGAATGTCCACATAATAATTTGCTTTATTGTGTTCTTTAAAAAAAAAAAAAATCATCCAGACCACAGCAGAGAGGCATTCCTGCCACAAGTCTTTCAGGATTAGATCACCCCTAAAGCTTGATGATTCAACTCAACATGCACTTGACTTGAAAACCACATTGAAAGCCAAGTGGAAAAAAAAGTATAAAAATAAATCTCAAGCAACAGTTTGCAGAATAGTAGGCAATTTCCTATAATGTTCTGTTTAGGAAATTTTTTTTTGTCCTTTTTGCATTGGGCTTTCATCAGATTCCCACCGCCTGTTCTTATCCTCATGTCTGTGGAAGAACAAGTAATCTAATTATGTCATATTAGCCTCATGTTATCATCTAGGCCTTCAAAAGTGGCACCAAGCTTAATCCTGCTGGAACAAGTGTCTCATGTCGGTGGCCTTTTTTTTTTTACACTTAAAAAAAAAAAAAGATTGTATTTATATATAACCAACATATATCTTCATAGATTTAAAAATAATTTATAAAAATGCATATATATATGATATATATATTTATGTATATATGTGTGTGCGTGGGTGCATTTTTATAAATTATATAATACATTGTAATGTAAAAAAATATTGCTTGAATTGCAGGCTGGATTTAAGGATAAGCTCTTAATAGCAGTTTGGTGGTTTGAGACCCTAAATGATCTTCTCACTGATGGTTAGATTATTGATTCAATATGAGGCTTTTGAACCCAGGCTCACCTTATTCAGATACACAGATATAGCATTACTAATTTCTAACAGATATTCCAACACAGAGGATATTGATATTGCAGCATCTGCACATGATCATGGATGACAAATGACATTTCATGTCAAGTCAGTCCAGTCACTGTCTGAGTCGTGTGCCAGTAGTTGCTCTTTTTTCTTTTTCGTCCTCAATTCCCTGTTGAAGTAAGCGATCCAAAAGGTGATGACAGCCTCCCAACGGCTGCAGTATATCAGGCCGAGGACAGAGGCGGCTTTTCTGTTACAAAGCTCATTTATTAGCTGTTGCTCCCTGTCATAGATTGGACATGTAGGGACACAGAGACTGAGACAGAGCTCTGATTAATCTGGGAACAAAAGCAAGTAGATCCATCTGTGTGGCCTTCCTCTTCTCAGACTTTGCGCCAAGATCTCTACAGCACAGTGTAATTCGACCAGCCAGAGCATGTGTTTATCAAACAAAAGATGCAGTTCTGCCCTGGTGTCTTGGCTGATGTAAAGACAAGGGTGTTAAAAATAATGACATGATGAAGATGTACTTTTTTTTTGTCCTTTTTTTTCTTTTTGAATAGCGTGCTTTACATTGCCTGCAGCAAAGCTACGAGACAACTCGTCTCGTCTCTATAATCTGTGTATCTCATCGGTTCAGACTGAGTGTGTATTACATTTGTTGCAAACTATGGCTTAGCAGTTTGAACGCATGTGAACACATTGATCGTTGGTGCTCATACGGGCACCACAAGTTGGAGTCTTGCTCCCGTAATAGGGTTCAACAATAAGGATGGCCTGCTGGCTTTTTTGTATTTTGAAAAGAAATAAATGATGAATGAAAACTTGTTTTGTCAAGACAACTATACGTTTTAAAGAAAAATAAAGATATAATTAAAGAAATAATAATAATAATAAAAACAAAAAATAAATGAATAATAAAAAAATAGATTGAAAAAATTTTTTTTTAAATAATACAAATTATTTTGTGGTGGTGCCAGTAAAAAAAATCGGGCAGGGCAAAGTATCAGGCTTCTGTCACTTCGGTCTATTTATTCTTGGTTTGGTGACAGAGATCTGACACTCCTGTCTTGTGAGCGTGGTTCCGAGTTCGCTTGGGCCGTACGCTGTTTTGTCCGTGTGAGTTGTTGTGTTCTGTGTGGTACGCAGTTTGCGTCTTGTGTGAACACGCGGCTTATGAGTGTTCTCATTAGCTGCGTGTTCTTGTCTTACACTTGGTGTTCCCTGGCCATGTGCTCTTGTTTTTGTTTTGTTTAGTGTGAGCACATGGTTGTCATGTCTGTTTCTTTGTGCCATGTGCTCCCATGTATATTGTGTAACCCCACCCTTCTTGTTATCTGATTATTGGTTCATTTGTCCAACCTGTCCTCCCTCATTACCTGCCTTATTTGCTCCCTATTTATTCTCCTTGTGTCTGTTTGTGTCCTGTGCCAGATCTTCTTCAAATGTTCCCTCTTTTGTGTTCCCCTGCCTTGTTGTTGGTCCAGTCAAGACCTGCTGCTGGTCCTGTTTTTCCCCTTGGGGGTAGTTTTTTTATTTAATTGTTTTTATTAAATTCTGCATTATTGAGTCGTGACCTCATCCCTTCACCCAACCCTGACACAAAGTATCAGAATTGGGCCAGCTGGAAAAAAATCTTACTGATCTCTCCATAATTTCTCCCATGATTTCCTGATTTCTCTACTATAATTAAGTATAATTAAGTAAGTATGAAGGTCGAACCTATTGTGCATGTAATTAGGCTAAAGGAGTGTTGCTTGACGCCTGTATTCACAGTAAATTACAACCTCAATTTATTGCATACAGGTTTTAAAAGTTGCAAAAAGGTCAAAAAATACTTTATCACAATCATTCCCCTGGGAGTGATAATGATGGTGATTATGGTTGTCGGAGTGCTGTGTGCGTGTGTGTGTATTTTCTCGCCATGAGATTGTTTGGACTGGATAAAGAAAGCGTGAGAGATCAGGAAAAGTGGGCTGAGGCTTCAGGGGTTCAAAGGGAGAATGGGAAGGACTCATTTGTTGGGAAGGAATGTAGCTGAGGAGACAGGCTGGTTAACTGGAGATGGTCTAATTAGGGGGGTGTGATGGTGAGAACCTTCACGAAACCCAGAGAGGTCAGAGATTAAAGCCCAAGCCTTATCTCTTTGTACTGTGCCAGATTTTCCTCTTTCAAACCTTTTATTAAATGCATCCTTACCTGCAGACTGGTAAAAGTACAAACCTTCCACTAAAGATCTACAAACAGGTGCCTTAAGCTACCTGAGTGGAACCAGCAACCAGCTTCACATGTTTGTGGATAGCTGTAATCTGAGATCCTTTGCCTATCTGGCAATAAGCTTTTTAGAAGCGCCATAAATTAGACAGCTCCCAGTGGCTCTTTTTAATTATGCAGGCCAGCGTATCGCCCTGTTGGTGAGGCTCATGTAATTTCGCTCTGCTTGACGTGCTATTTGCAGAGTCACAGCTTGATGACATGCTGGCACGCTGCCCTTGATATGCTGTGGCAAGGCGGGGCGTGGGAGGATCGGTTCGGCGGTATTGCCTCATTCACAGAGTGTCTTGACTCCTCTTTCTCTTTCTCTTCCACCCAACTCTGATGTTAACACAGGAGACCATCATCATCTGCCTGACTAGATTATTTCACATAGGCCTAGACTACCTTTTAAGATTTTATGCTAATAATGATTGTATGCTAAGGTCTTGCTGAAAATTTGCTCAAATTTGCTCCTAAGCTCCTCCTAAAAATGTTGGTAAGATTTTATGATGCATATGAATTTATGCTGAGTTCTTATTTATAATTTGTGAAATTTGTATGCTAATAATGACTGCATGTTAAATTCTTCTTAAAACTTTGCTCAGATTTTATGCTAATAATGATTTTATGCTGAGTTCTTGCTGAAGTATGCTAATAATGATTGTATGCTCATAAAGTGTGCCGCCACTTGCTCAGTCAAGAGAGCGAATGAGAGCCAAACTTTCCTTCTAACTCTGTACTCTTGGAGGCTGAGATGTTCTGCTTTCCTTTCTTCTGTGAAGGGGTCATGGTGAGGTAATTCCTCATTCCGGATGTCGTCACATCTTTGGAGTTGTATGCAGCCCTAAAAACTCTCACACCCCACACTCCCTGGCTCAACATGCATGTCAGTGGAAGTTGCACTGGAATATCTCACTCCCCTGAAGTGAAAAGCTTCACATGGCATCAAAATGCCTTTTTCCCAACCTCATAATCCATCTCTCACGTCGATCCCCTCCCCCACCCTTCAGTTTGCTCCAGATGAGGAGGTTTTGTCTGCTGTCCCGACTGACGTCTGTCTCTCTTGTTTCTTCACAGGGTGTAGGATAGATAACTGTGAGGCCTGCTTTAGCAAAGACTTCTGCACAAAGTGCAAGCCTGGTTTTTACTTGCACAAGGGCCATTGCTTCGAAAAGTGTCCGGAGGGCTTTGCTCCCCTGGAGGACAGCATGGAGTGCGGAGGTAAGTATCATTTTATACACGCCTACTGGAAAATCCAGATAAATCTGTTAGCTGTTCTGGAACATGATTACTGGTTTGTAATGACACCATCACAAAATCTCTCTGGTTTGCGCGTTAGCTGTTCCAAGATGGTCGTTTGCATCAGCTAGACCATCTTAGACCAGCAACAAACCAGCTACCAACTGGTCAAACCAATTTAAGGTGGTCAAGCTGGCTTCTGGGACATAGTTGCTGGTCAATCAGCAAATGATTAGCTTGTGCCAGATAATGACCAGCTTGGAACAGTTAATGACCTTTTTAGACTAGAACCAGCTACTATATTCCAAAAACAGCTACCAGTTTAAGCCGGATTTTTACAAATATCATCTTTCTCTAATATCCAATGCTTTGTTCCACAAAAGACTTTCAAAACCTCTATCTCTCTTTTTTTTTTTTTTACCTAAAACTTCTCTGAATAAAGATATTGTTGACATCAGATATGTTATCATATCCAAACCTTCATAGCCATTATCATTGGTTTTCATTATCATTATCATCTAGTTCTCTAAATAAGTTTTCTTTCACCCAATAGAGGGCTGTGAGGTGGGCCAGTGGAGTGAGTGGGGGACCTGCGCCAGAAGAAACAAGACCTGTGGTTTCAAGTGGGGTCTGGAAACCCGAACACGGCATATTGTGAAGAAGCCACCAAAGGACACAATACCATGTCCAACCATCGCCGAGTCCAGGAGATGCAAAATGGCTATGCGACATTGCAGGAGAGGTGCGTGTGTGTGTGTGTGTGTGTGTGTGTGTGTGTGTGTGTGTGTGATTGGATCAGCATATGTGGATCTAGGCCTGCTCATGCCTTCAATACAAGCCTTGGTTTAAGATAAAAATCATTAATTCCTTCTGCAAATCATCAATTTCATTAGATTTCCAAACCTTTTCCACTTGAAGAAGGAAATATAACTGTGGCCATTTCGACTGCATCTCACCTGTTTAATCTTGAGCTCTGTATTTTTGGATTGAAAAGTCAGCCGATTGGGTTTTCAATGTCGACTGGCATTTTCATTCATGATTTATTAGTATTTTTCCATGCTCACTTTAGCCAGCTCGCCTTAGGTTTTTTTCTCTCTCTTTTTTTGAGAGCGTATGTGTTCTCTCACTTATTCTCCTCTCCTCCCAGTGGAATTCCTTAAAGTATGAAGTGCAGGTTTCCTCAATGGTACTCTGTTTCCTTTCTCTAAGAGAGTTATTTGCGGTAGGTGGTGCATGTATTTTACCACTAAAACGAGAAGTCAAATCGGAGGGAAAATATTTTTTGAGTAAATAGAGCCAAGGAAACATATTTTATAAAGTGTTTAGTTTTAGAAGAGATGGGCCAAGTTTACTCGTGGAAATAATTGCCGTATTCAGGAGGGCTTATCAGGAAAACTCACGATGATAATTAATCGAGACGTTTCCTCGCAGCTTTTTTTCATTCTGCTCACCTGAACAAACTTAAATCTTTTGTGGTCACTGACTTATGATACTGTCACACCGAGTACACATGCAATTTCAATTTCTGAGGTCAGTAAAGGACAACACATTCACATTGAGAAAGTTTTTGACTGATTATGGAAAGGTTAATTGTCAACCCAGAGACCTGAGGCAATATAAAGCTGAACTTGCTCAGTTTCCATTGTTTATTTAGGTACCCCAGTCTCGTACTGTATCTAAATTTCCATAACGTCCACCTTAGTATCAGGTCACAGCCACTGAATTTTGCTCCATGAGCTATTAGTTTTGAGAAGTGCATCGCTAAAACTGAATCCATTCATCTTCATTTAAATCATTTGGAAGAAATAAAAAAATGTGTCTACTTTGGTACATATGCACTCTGACAGCTGCTTTAGAGACGTGCTGATTGAGTAAGTATGTTTCTAACATGTCACATGGCTCTTTTCCCCTTTCGGTGCTTGTAAGGTGCGGAGCGAAGGTTGGAAATAGTGATTTTCTGGCATGTCTTCCTTCTGTACCCTATGTTGGCTCTCTCCACAGGAATTTCCCTCCCTAATTCAGTTCCTCCTGACCTTTTCCAAAAGTACTTTATAGTCATATTTAATTAAAAACTGGCATTGTGATGCATGGTTCCTGGTTTCAATTACAGTATCTCATCTGAGGTCAGTGATTAGGAGCCATTGTTAAAGTCTTAATTAAACACGCAGTGCTCGCTCCTTTTTTACATTTAGAAACCAATAACCAAGTAACCTTATGGAAAAGTCCTACATGGTAATATGGTCATTATGAGTCACTAACTGGAAATAGCATATAAATAGCAAGTTGTAACATGGACAATCAGTCAGTAATGATACTGACACAATACTTTATTTCGATATAGATATCATTAAATACAATGATGATGACTCTGATCAATTCAGTTCAATAAAGGATTTGTCTGACGGATTAAAAGCAGTAAAGTATTTTTGAGCAATTCATTAAAAGAACGACATATTAAGAGTCATTAGTTTGGGAATCAGACTACTCTGGGCATGCTGTACAGAACCAATTAAAAATATAATTTGTTAATTAATCAGGCTACACTTAGTCATGCTGTGTGGTTTTCATAATAATAAAAAAAGCACTTGCTCATAAGAATCATTTGTCTGGGAATTGAGCTGCAGTGGTCGCGCATTATGTATTTGATTCACGAAAAGACTCATTCATAAGATTCATAAAAGTAATTTGATTAGTGAATCAGGCTACACTGGTAGTTCGATGTCGCATCCTGAAGCTCAACACACACTTATCTTAATTAAAAGTAGTGAGACTAAATTATCTCACCGGTACTGATGCCACTCTCTCTCCTATTGCAGTCTTTGATCTTGAAATGCAGCCCATATCTGTTGCTTTCTCTGACGTGAACACCGTTAAATTAGCATATAGAGCGGGAATTAAAGATCAGATTTATATTTGTTTTGCGTAGGAACATTTATGTGGCCAAGTGTGAATTGAACAGTTTTAACAAATCGGATCGCTATCTGATCATTAAAAACGCATGAAGTGACCAGGTGTAATAGGCCCTTTAGATATGCATGTGATGTTCTATAGAAATAATAATGTTATAGTCATTGTCTTGCATCCCAGTGCAGGTACGGCAGATAAAATATTGTGCATGGTTGACCAGGAAGTAGCCAAAGCCTTTGTATAAGGATATGGGCGCTTGGTTTAGAGTCTTCATTAAACGAGAGGCCAGGATAACATAGCCCCCGACTAACCTCTTACATTACACTGGATTCCAAGGACTTTACCAATAAGTCCCTGAATGCTACCTAATACGACAGCTTTGCTCTGCAATATAACAAATTACTTTGTGAGACATAAATAGGATTACAGCCAGACTATAAACATGTACGCATGTGTAAGTTTATGTATGCCCTGCTGCCAAGCAAATTGCTCTACATGAGAATAAAAATGAGGTAAAAGGTGACTGTGGGGGAGTGTGCTAGAATACAACCCTGTTACCATAATGCACATAACATTAGATACTAGACACCCGCTTGTGGAAATCGGTATAAGATTACATAACAGCAGACTTTGCAGATTGCTATGGATTAGACAAAGGCAGGAAATATGAGTAGGTAAATAACATCAGAGGAGTTATACATGTGAATGTATTTCTGGCATTGTTTATCTGATCATCCAGCTTCCGTTTCTTTGAGCTTAAATGTCGCCAGACGTCATTTACAGACCCTAGCTTGAACTTGACGCACGAGCGACTTAAGAAAAGATGAAAACATCTGGACACCAGTAGTTTAAAGCACTCACATGCACCAGTGCAACAGTAAGTAGTAGGCCCTTTTTTTCTGTAGATATTTACAATTACTTTAGATTGGGGGTTAGCACATGAATTCCGATATTTTCAGGTCGGTTTCAGGTCTCATTGATATGTGGAATGAATGATATGTGGTACGTGCATTTGCCATGTAAGCGGACAGATCGAATTTTCCCGTCAGTGCGAGTCGTACGTCATTGACGTGGCTAATGACATCAACTCAGGTGGACACCAAATGCAATCACATGACTCTTTTCAATGGCACAATGGAGGGCGAAGGCTCAACCCAATGCATTGCTGACCTTTAAAGGTGGTGCAGAAAGCAAAAGCTTGTATTATCATTTTGTCTGCGTCCATTGCTAATCTGTTTTTACTTCCTTTTCCTGGTCTGTACATCTACCTTGGTTTGTTTCGCCAACTGTATTGTGTAAATGCCGATATCGGATATGGGTCACTTTTAAAAGAAGATGTAAGCTAGTCGTCAAATAAATCGGATATAGTCAACAAATCCGAATTGGGCAGTGTAAATGCGGCCAAAGTAACTTTGCATGTACATGCCAACTTATTCTAACCCTTACAACTTACTAATACTCTTGACTTGAGAGTTAGTTGACATGTTGTTGCAAAGTTACTTATAGTTAGTAGAATGTCTAAAGTAGGCTATTGAAGTACAGTAAAATATATTTTTTTATAATTTAAATGCTATAAATTGTTAATAATACCTAATTCATTAAATACTGTTAATTGATTTTGTCTTTTTATAAGTGTTACCAAAAAACATAATCATAATTTAAATTAAATGAATAAATCTGATCATTACATTACTTAGGGCAAAACATTACAGATATAGTGCAGTCCATTTCCCAAACAAATGAATCTTATAAAACAGTTCTTTCAATTAATCACTTTTTTAAAAAAAGTATCAAACTCACACGTTGTTGATTTGAATGAATCTGATAAAATTAACTTTGAATTAACGTCTTGCTGACTATTGTTGAATATCACCATCGTTCACTTTCCTACTTAGGATCTGGGAGTCGGTTGCCGGGCCGACGCTCTCCCAGCAGGCTAGACGGCCTCTTTCTGGCAGCGTGACGGGACTCCTCAGGGTGGTGTATAGAGTGGGCTGTAAACACAATTTATTAATAGTCGCCCGGCTGTTCGCGAAAATGAAATGCCTGCTGAGCTCTAGCTTTCACCTAACCAAGCCCCTGTCATCAAATCAACTGACTGACCAGCCACACTAGAGAGAGAGCAATGCTAAGACAATTCTGCCATGAAAGTGCTCTGTAGAGTGATATTCCAGCAGCGTCATCAGCGTCTGTCCGTAGAACTGCTGTTCTGTGGATAGATTTTCCTTCGTTCCCAGAGCAAAGGTTTTCCACAAAGGTTGTTAGCCCTCTGCCTTTTTGCAACCAACAAGCAGCAGGTTACTTAATGTCAATTGTATTAAATGTTGTGTAAACAACTTAGACTCTTATTGCCTCCAATCATCTCCCTAATCCTAGTAGTAATTCCCTAAGATTGTATTTGGTGTGACTGAGGTTCAGACACAAACACGACATTGAGACTTATTGGATAATTTTTCTGTTCGTAGCAAAGCGGCTTTCAGATTCTCAGACAGCTAGAAGTTGTGTATTGAATGACATTTTGGTACACTCATAACCACGTCTGCGCCACTTATGAGTGGCTCTATCGGGTGGGGGGAAATGTTACTTCAGGAACAAGTAAGACTCCATAGTGCAATGATATGCATGCTCAACTTCTCGTAACGATTCTCTGTGGTTTCTAGATTCTATAGCTCAGGGCCAAAGAGCCTTGCATGGTGCAATTGATTTCCCATTTTTGAAGCAGGCGAAACATACCGTTTTTCCTATATGCCCTGCTATCTGTGACAGTTCCTTGTCCTTCTTGGGTTGCTCATGATCCTTTCTCACTCTTAAATGTATCATTTAGACACTTTGGCTTCTTGCAAGAGTTTTACGCTTTTCAGAATTCAATTGAGAATGCCTTTAAAATTCAAATTAAATTTCATGTTTTAAGGTACAGAATGTTATATGTTAACGTCTACTGTCTAGTTGTCTATTAACAAAAATAAGCGTTTTACAAGCACATGGTTGGACATGTTTCTCGGTTATATGCGACAGCATGGAAAAACACCTTCCTTTTTCCTGCTAAGACAAATGTAACAGGGTGAGGTCAGAAGCATCATGTCTGTGGAAATTGAAAAAGATAGCCTATGACACCATAGTGAGACTGAAACGGGACTAAAGAAATCAATGTAGATCTGTAGATCTGTTTTAACAAAGCATAAAAGTAGCGGGCAAGGAGCAGGAAGAAATATATAGACACTTATTTTTAGCGGGCGCAGGAGTGAAAAAAAACAAACCACTATTTTGGACCCCCATTGACCTTTAATTGACCCCATTGACCGCTTGCAACACCAAGGTCATGGGTTCGATTCCCAGGGAAAGCAAGAACTGATAAGAATATAAAATGTGTACCTTGAATTGAATACAATGTAAGTTGCTTTGGATAAAAGCGTCTGCCAAATGCATAAATGTAAATGTAAGGGTGTATTCACACCTGCCTTGTTTGGTTCGATTGAATCGAACATTTCCCCCCTTGGTGCGGACCTTTTGGGCAGGTGTGAATACAGCAATCGAACTCGGGTGCGGACCAAACAACCGAACCAAGACCCAGTTGAAGAGGTGGTCTCGGTACGGTTCCAAACGAACTCTGGTACGGTTCGTTTACGGTGTGAACATGAACCGACCCAATTGCAAGAAAGCACTGCGCCTTTGAGTTAACAGGCTTCCGTAGTCGGAGTTGCGTTATGGGAATGTGATCTGTTGTAGCCTACTACATTACATCTGTTGTGCGTCTTTCTGCGCGTTGTGTGTGCATCATTGGAATGGAATGAATGAGTGTGTGCATCAGGACATTCACATACAGAGCGTTCTCTTTAGTCTAATCGTGCATAGATGCAAAAAAAAAAACATTTGCAGTTCATATAATGTAACGATAGTTACAATACAAGGATGATGCTGCGTTAATTTACGTTAAGCCTTTTTTGCACTTCCTGATTTCCCTACTTGAGAATCCTTGTCCAATGAATGGACGACCTTAGCACACGTGTGGTTTTGTTTACAAATTTTGGTTCACTTGCAAAAAGAGCAGTGTGAAAGCGAACCGTACCAAAAAAAAACAAAAAAACAATTTATTTGGTCCGGACCAAAGCAAGTGAACTATCGGACTTTCCTGGTGTGAATACACCCTAAAATGGAATGTATGGACAAAAAAGCTGAAACGTTCTTCAAAATATTATCTTTTGTGTCTCTTTATATTGCGTCAATTTAAATGCACCACAGGGCCTTAAAGGAACAGTATTTCACCCCCTCTGTATACTTCTATATGGCTAGTGTGACATTAAAGCTCTCTTGAATTTTGAAACTAATACTCCCTTTAGAAGTTGTGGGGGGATCAGTGGCTGCAGAGGCGCTATTTGCCTTCCCGTCTTCGGATGAGGATGGAGCTCCACCGCCTCCCCCTAAATCCTCTGCTTGTCAGTCCAGGCCAGTCTGGGAACCAGATGGAGACTATGGTAAAGTGATGCCCACAGAGGAGTAATTGCCTTTAATCTGTTATTGAGGGAAGCAGGATGAGACCCGCAGCAAGGCATACCCCTCTGTGCCACAGAGAAAACACTGGCGGAGTTTCGTTTTAATGTGTGCGCGGCTTTGTGTGGCACTGGTGTGTTTATGGTTAGTTAGCGGAGTGAATTCGGGGGCTTGGCAGGATAACCTTGTCCTCCGAGCATTTTAATTACGCTCTATGATCTGACTCTGGGCCTGTGTTTAGTTTGGAAAACCAAAAATCCAAATCCATATTTGAACGTCTTTTGAGTGTCAAACATTCCTGCTACAGATGCGAGCGTCCACAGACAACTAATTCACTTCTTATGCGAGTCTCTTACGCGCGCCCTGTGCCGAGCGCCCCTCCAAAACAAATAGCGGACGCCTCTCGCCACTGCTGCCGAGAGTGTGTGCTTGCACTTATTTATTTAATAACTGTCAGGCTGCCTTGCGCTTCCCACTAAAACTTGGGCTTCTCGCAGGAGAAAGTGATCCGCAGATGACGACTCCCGATGAGATCCTGACTCAGTGTTGAAATTCAGGAATGATAAATGGTGTATTACGTCTGGGTAATATTGCGGGCTATCATTGGATAGAGCAGGAGTGCAGCGTGCGCTGTTTTCCCAGGGCAAGAGGAGCTCACTAATTGGCTGCCGTGTTGGGTGATTATCCGTGCCTTGCGCCCAGGTCTGTTGTGACTGGTGTGCCAATGGACTAATCTTTCTTTAATTAGCTGACTCCGCAGGACTGACTGACCGCTGTTTCACAGCCAACTCGCATTCACACAACAGCTCCCATACTTTTCCCAGCTACCTCTAAACCTCTTTTTTTTTTTTTTAAGTTTGTATTGCGGCACCGCTAATGTTATTGGCTCTGTATGATTAATCGCTCGTTTGTTTCTCGCTCGTAGGTCGATTTGGATAAAAGTGTCTCCAAAACATAAATATCCATTTAAAGCCTGACTGAAGATGAGGCATCTGAGATTGGACATCTGGTCCGAGGTCAACAGTAAATGGTGTTTGTCAATAGTTATTGATCCTTAAAGATTCTTATTGAATTATTCATAAGAAGTCATTGAGATATTGATATCCCAGCCCATTGATTGCAGTTTTCGTGATTTTCGGTTGGCTTTTCTAAAGGTGCCTGATTGCAAGAAATTACTTTCTCTTCATTGTTTAATCTGAAATCAACTTCAACTACAACATCAACTACGATCTTACTTATTAAGTGATACAGTAACTTACAATTTTTATATGGAAGCCCTTTTCCATTAAAAGAAAAAGGTAACTTTTATTGTAATTGCGGCTTTATATCTACCAATTGTGCCATTGTACAAAATAACTATTTCTTAATTTGACACTTAAAGGAGCTGTATGTAAGAAATTTATTTCAATTAATCATAAAATGGCCCTGAAATGTCACTAGACATTAAGAAATCATGTACATTTCAAATACTTATATCACTGACAACAGTAGTATGGCCAGGATATTGTCATTTAAAAAGTGCAGTTGCAGCCCTCAACTGATGTTGATGTTGTCATGTTGTGTTTTGGTCTGATGCTCCACCCTCCACCTATCTACCAATCACGAAGTCAGTAGTGTTGCGGCATCTGGGTTGCCAGCTCTGCTCTAGTTACCACAGCTGCAGCTCGTCACGTTCCTGCTGGATCCTGCAGCCGATCTGGCAACCTCGAGTCAGGGAGGAGGGGGAGGGGATACACCACTCTACAGTAATTTGAAAGTGATTGCAGTACTAGTTTTGGCCACAATCTTGCATACAGCTCCTTTAATGTTTTTGTGAATTTAAATCTCAAAATGAAACTTTATATTATAATTCTTACATTGTATCTCAAAATTGCATATTTTACAATCTAACAATTGCAACTTTAATTCTAACATTATATCTCACAATTGTGACTTTATTGCTCATAATTGTCACAGTTTGACTTCATATCTTAAGTTACAATGTGACTAAATTTCTTATTTTAAAGTCTATCACTATAAACCTTTTTTTATTTTTTACTCAAGTGGAAAAGGGCTTCCATACTTTTGTATATCTACAAACTTTTGAAGTTTTAGAGAATAAGTAATAATCAAAGCAATCTGTCTATCTAGCTTTGCTAACCTGACACATGTGTAGCTTGCTAACTATCAAGCTTCATGATGAGTCTCAGTCTCACTCCAGAATTTGCTGGATGTTTATCACTGTGTTTACATAGAATTGCCCCCTTGATAGCAGAAAATTGCAGCTTTTGAGAATTATAAAAATATATATATTCCCTACTGGAGAGACCAGGTCATTCAAGTCAGAAGCCATGTAAAAGTCATAGCTGTCAGTCAGGGAGTGCATCAGTTCAGGCAACTTCTCACCTGCTGTACAATTTGTGTGACACCCTCTGCCTAAATGTGATCTCTGAAGAGTTCTGCCAGTGCTAAATCTTCCACAAAGAGCGGAGGTCATTACCAGTAGCCCTGGGCTGTCTTTTCTTCACAGTTACATTCCTTGTAGAGGGGGGAGAGGGATCTGATTAACTCCCCACAAAAAGCCCTGCTCCCTGACCAAAATAAATATGGCCCCTGTCATTCTGTCAGCAACTGTCTTCAATATTTGAAACACCCCATGATCCCGCCGGCTTTTATATGGAGAATCCGTCGTCATTCCACAGGCATGAACCATAAACGTGGAGTCCTGTGAAAGAGGGACTGGGGTGTAGGGGATCTATCTTTCTGCCTATCTGCCTGTCTGTCTGATATGCCTGCTTTTTGTTTTCTTCTTTTATTTTTTTCAAATCATGTAGATTCTTAATATTTCATGAGGGGTTTTCAGTCAGGGGTCTGGGGACCCTCAGTGCTTCAGAAAAGGGTGTCTGGGAAGAATTTGAGAAAGAATTGTAAGATATTAAGTACATTTAAAATTCATATCCACCTATTATTTTATTATGTCATTCTGCTTTCTGAGTATCCTGATTATTATAATGATTATTTAATTCTATTGACAGTCAAAGTTTAAGTCGTTTTCATTATCTTGATATCTTGATTTGATCTTTTTATACTTTAGCGAAGAAAAGATAAATTGTTAGTTCCAGGTACACTAACTTCACAATTACAGAGTATTAATTGGGATTTATTCAAATATATAGCTGCTTATATATTTTAGGGAAGGGGTCTCTTGCAAAGGGATCATCAAATTTAGGAGTCTTTGGCATCAAAACCTTCCTTCCTTCCTTCCTTCTGCTTGCATCATGCTCTACCAGTTGAAATGCAGAATAAAGCTGCAGTCCGTAACTTTTTTTGCATTCAAAATGTACAAAATTGATATTATATGCGTATCATGAATTCATTTTCCACACTGTGTTTCTGTCTTACCCTGAATCACTAAGGTGCACCTATAAAAAGGTATTTATATTCAGACTATTTTAGACTGGTTCAGGTCGTATCACTGCGGAGTAGCCCAGTACCTGCGTGACTCATCATAGATATAAACAGAGACTGCTAGAGCGCCAAACACAATATACATTCTAGCGACATTCACTTTCAGCTGTTATTTTGTCTCATGATAGCGTCATAGGTTTACCATCACTCGAATTGTTTGCCATTTGAATGTGGCCCTTCTGTCTTCCAGGCGTCTGCATAGCCCACTGCAAGCCCTTCCGCAAGGCCCCACACATGCTTTCATCTCCACAGACACACACAACAGCCATACACACATCACACATGACACATGACAGGCAAGACACTTCCTCCACACAGCATTCAATAAACACGCATTCATACATTCCCACACATAAGCACTAATGTATAAGCTCAACTTTTGATAATGTGTATGCTGAGGTTCCGTTTCATGTACCCGCAATATCAGTGGGACACTGGCACGTCCTAGACCACCCCCCTCTTCGGGGCTAGATGGGAGCGGGGTATGACTTTCAACATCTGGTGCACAGTTGCACCAACTCAACCGCTAAAATCTTCGGTCCTCTCTCGGGCATTTTTATTGAGACATCACAGCTTGTAATCAGAGCCTCACAATACTGAGGGAAGCTGTGGCTTCTGACCCACTCACATCCAGTGGCTTGGACCAACGAAACAGACACCCAGACAAAACAAAGTGTCGTTTGCTGCTGGATGCATGTGTTTTTAGGTGTTTGTACATCCAAGCTTGCATACACACAGCAGCGAATAGCCAAAAGAGACTGTGTCAATTTGCAATTGGGTAAATTCAATAAAATAAACAGATGGGTTGTAAATGGGGTCGTGCACTATTTGGAACTGAAATGAGTTACTTTAAATTCCAGTGAAATTCCTGAATTGGATTTGGTAACAAACAGAATGCAGAATTGTAATTTGGTTTTAAATGTAAGGAAGTAGAATTAAAATGAATTGCAATACAAGAAAAAAAATAGGAAAAATTAGAAGGTTTTTAGGCCTTTTAATCATTGTAATATTTTATGTTTTAGTCATTTGTTATGTGCTTTTCTCATTTTTATTATTTTTTATTGAGCTTTAATTTATTTTCATTTTAGTTTGATTAAATTTAGTACTAGAACATCATCTTGAATTTCAGTTAGTTGCCAAGGCAACATTTCTAATCTTTTTTTTAATCCAATGTACATATTTTACGATTACTTCAGCTTTATTTCAATTAATAGAAACTAGCCAATTTTTTGCCAATTAGCCAGTTCTTCATTTCTTAAATTTGCACAACCCTTGTTTTAAGTTAAAAATATACCCTCAAATTTCCTATTTAAATGGTGCAGTTGCTCTTGGTTGAAACTCTAGCTTTCTTTATGCTAAATTTATGCAGATTTTATTCAGAACTGTAACTTCAGTATTGCTGGTTTTAGTTGGTTTGTTTGCCTCTCAACATTCATCCAGATCCCAAGTCTCCAGTGTTTATACTTAATACCTGGATGTAGGACAAATCCCTGCTACCTCTAGTTACTTTTGGATCTTTTCCCTGACATGTTCCTGTTTTTCTAACCATTGCGGTGGTGTGAAACCCCTGACCCAATTGGGCCTTGAAAGAGCTTATAGCAGAAGTACTGTAGTAGAACCAGGGGAATTACTGGCACCGGAGCGGCTCCATAAAAGCTGCCAGTTTCACTCAGGTGAGTGGTTTTGGGTTGACAGGAACCTTTGCACCTAGATCCTGAAAACATTAAACACACCTCACAGCCCCACAGGCCCACAGATGCAAGTACAAAGTTTATATTGCTCTTCTTTAAAGTTAAGTTGTCTCGAAAGGATACAAGCACACCATTTAGACACATGAAAGCTCTTTGAAGGGAATTTTATAAATAGAGGTAAGGAAAGGAAAGCAGGCGTGACGTCATTAACTTGAAGCATTTCACAGAGGGTCCCTGCCCTCGAAAACACACGCTTACACACTACTCTCTTCCATTTTTAGTGTGTAAGCCTGTCTGATTTGGCACAGCTCGTCTGCCTCATGGGCACTTCCTCTTTATGTAGAAAACCACTTGGTTCCTGGAGACAAGAGGCAGGTTTCCTCTCCGTTCCCCATTGGAGATGGAGATTGAAGGCCTTGTTTCTGAAATGAGATATAAAGAACACATCATGCCGCACAATTTCCTCTTACATCCTCCAGAAGCGCCCTTGGGGAGCAAACAGATTTCGGGTGTATTGCTCACAAACACATATGGCCCAGACAGGGCTATGACAGGTACTTTCTTGACTCAAGATGTAGCCTAAAGCTTTGCTTTATAGTATGGCTGCACCTCAGTGTGTATTCATATAAGGAACAGATTAGATTGTATGAATTTAACATGGACCCCTGATTGAAAAGCCCCAGTGGTGACGGCGGCCCCAAATGTTTCCCATAACTCCACAATAATGAACGTTCACTCTCCTGCCAGGACAACCGCACATAGGGGTGTCAAATTGTTCTACCCCTGCATCCATATGTACAGTACATGACAAAATCTGAATTTTGGCCCATGTGTAAGGGGGTTACGATGTTCTCATTTGCCATGACGCACACACATATAGGCCGTACTTCCATCACCCACAGCACTCACAGGAAATGCAGCCTCAGGAGTAAAATCGAAAACAAATGTTCCATCAAATAGTTTGTGTAATTTTAGTGTGACGAGGTCACATCCTTGGCGAAGCTGTTGAATTTTTTCCCCTTATTTTTCCTTTTGTTCCATTTTCAGAACAAACATGAAAATGAGATTTTAAACATACAGTAACTGTACAGTTGTGCACTCCTGGAGCAAGCGAAAAAGTGACGGATTCCAGGGACGAGATTTTTTCCTGTTTGTATGTATCAGCCAAGATAGAAGCCTTAATCATGAGCTATTTATAGCAACAGTTTTTTTTTTATTCATATAAACAAAAGGTGTTCTTAAACATTCCGAGATGTTAGTTACAAAATGCCTGGGCGAGTAGAACAGCACATCAGTTCCTTTCCTCGCAATCCGACGATGGCTGATTTGATAAGAACCACTCTTAGTATCTCATTCCTTCGTTCTATCAGCACGAAACAGATGTTTACGTAAATCTGACAGATCAAAGCGCCGCGCTGAAGTTTACACTTAAGCGAATCCAGAAAAACAGAATAGTTTTACCTCGGCTGTAGCCGTCATTTGCCTTATCAGAAATGATACATTCGTGAAACTGTGGCATGTGACACAAATTATAAATATGTGGTATTCTCTTGATCTTTTTTATCATCCTACTGCCGTTTTCTCAGTCCTGGTTGGTAATAGTCCATTGGATGCTTGCTAAAATAGCACAGAGGTTCTCTTTGATAAAGCTGTGGAAGCTTTTTATGTCGTTCGTCAGAAATGTAACATAACATTTAGGCAGTAATTAAATGAAACTAAAGCTAATTACGCCTCATTTTCTGAGGGACACAAGATTTCAGCTCTATGTACTTATGCCCAGATGTGGGGGTGAGTCAGGCAGTGAGATAGGAGACCACAGAAGCTGTTTTGCAGCCTTCTCTATGGGTTTGCGGTGGCAGGCATATCAGCGTCTGTGTGTGGCGTAGAGGGCAGCTGGCTTGGCTGTGGTAACTTGTAGTGGACATCACTCAAGTCTGCAGGTGATTGACAGAATTCTGTATAGAATGATAGCTCCACATATTTTTAATCAGACTACACAGTAGCATTGGTCAGAATAATTGATCTGCCTTAACATCTCTAGTGATTGACTAAGGATTTCTTTAATGTTCTGCCTAGAAGCAAAGCCGTCATGATGCCAAACCCCTTATGGGAGAAGAAGCTGTTGTGTTTACAACTGTGACAATGAGCGCTTATCAGGATCAACTAAACGCTGGATTTTCAAAAGTATGTGAAGTTCACAGCATTGTTGCACCATTAGTCATGTTTCCATCCATTTTATGCGCATTTTGCGTTATCGCATAAAAAAAACGCTGGATGGAAACACCAATATGCGCATAAATTCTAAAGATGCGCATAAAAAACGTAAGTTTTTTTATCCGCTAAGAAAACATAAGCATAAACGATGATGGAAACACATTTACCGAATAAATTCCTCGATGCGCATGTGACTTTGCGCGATGGGACGGCATAACTGGACCAAACCAGCGGGATCTTTTTGCACAGCATCTGAAATGCTGTTTTGGTAGTTCTGAAATGCCTAACATACAAAGTATGTCGTCAAAGCGGTTCAGTATAGCTACCTGCCAGAACTGTCTTACATGACTGCGTTCTCATACAGCAGGCATCCAAAAGCAAGCGGTTTATTTTTCTGTAACTATATCTTGTTTTCAGGGTGCTTTGAAAGTCAAAAATATTAATTATTTTTATCATAGCTCCTATTATCTTTCTTATTTTTTGATTAAATGCAGGCTGGATCAGCTGGCTTGCAGTTAGATATTTAGCTGCAGTGCTCCTGTATCATTTACGATATCTATGATCAATAAAGTTACAAAAAATACATTTTATTCATAATTTTATTCATCAGTCTTTAATGATATCCAGCTCTGATCTGGGAATAGTCTGGACACATTATTTGTATTGCATTAAAGATAATGTGTTCAGACTTTTCCAGTTCAGCTCTGGCCCATGACCTGATAACTGTGCAGTAGTAACCACCAGATAAATCACTGCACCAGTCATGCGTGTTTTTGTGCTAAAGATGATGATCTAACGGCAGTGGACATATCACCGCGGATATCTTCAAAGAACCAATACGGTACACTCACCTGCTCCTTAATCTCTCTACACTTCTACAGTTGCACAGATTCAAGACAATAATGACCCACCTAATCTCAACATTAGCTTTGAGTTCGGAATGTATGTGTTTTAAATCATTCCTTCTGATAGTAAGCAGAGCTTCAGAGGGAGAGAGAGAGAGAGAGAGAGAGAGAGAGAGAGAGAGAGAGAGAGAGAGGAGGGGAGAGAAGTATGATCCAGAGTAACCTTGTTAGGCTAAGTGACACTGTGCAGAGAAGCTTCTTGTCAGCTGGTTAGCAAGATGGACTTCTACCTATAAATGATCGTCTTCTCAGGGCAGTGTTGGGGAAGGTGCTTTGAAACTGTAAATTAAGCTACTAGCTAATCATAATTTACAGTAGTTCAACTACAGTTAAGATACTTTTTTGAAAAAGCGTTTAGCAATACTACAAGCTTGGATGTTCAGATATTCATACAACAAAATATTCTGGGGCCCATGAAAGTTTTGTGAAAATTATCAAATGTTGGCTGGCCACTTTTTTCAAAAACGCTGGCGGGGAAAGAGTTAAGTTCACTTGCTGCCTTAGATCTTTAAGTACAATCAAATTGTCTGTACAAGTCATTTCAACTTAAGTTATATTAAACTGACTTAAATCGAGTTGAATCTACTATGACCTATACAAAAAAAGTTGAAATTGCTTAAATCATTTTGATGAGTTAATGTAAAAACATATGTTGCCATGACTTATTGATCATATACTTTTTTACTGTGTAGATGGCAGTATATTTCAAATACTATCTATCTATCTGATGACATCATTTATAATTAAAATACTATATACTGTATGTATTATATAAACGTTAAATATGTTTTATTTATGTTAATGTTAATGTAATGATTTAAATGTTTGTGCTATCAGTTATTTTTCTATTTTGAGGATTATTTAAATTATTGTTATTTGATGTATTTATTGATATGTTACATATAGAACAACCTGGTGTAGCCCATGCCTGTTTGAAGATGAGAAATGACTAAATAAAGCAAATAGAAACTTCACAATTTTATTTTAAATACTACAATATAGTACAACGATAATATTCCACTTGAAAAAAAAAAGTTTAAAATGAAGAGAACATAAAATGAATTGCAGGGACTTGAATCAATTAATCTTTATTAGTAATTCATCTGATAATAAGTATAGTTTTGTTCTTTTTACTGATTTTCTTTTCTTTATTTTTTTTATCTCCTAACAACTGATGAATAACGGTTGCTATGGGGATTATAAAAGATAGACAACACACAATTAAATTTGGTCAATTACAACATTAATTGCACCAGGGCATTAGTTCTGACCTTTGAAAAAAAGGCATAATCCATAATTAGCTTAATTTATTTCGAAACGTGACGTTATGAGACCGGTAAAACTGGATTGCTGTGATTGAATAAAACAGGGTTTTGCGCTGAAATGTTGTGCGTAAAACTGACGCAACAGTTTAGTGAATTCTCCGTCTGAGTTCTGCCAGGCTCACTGTATCTCCTTCCAGACACATTGTCCACAGTGTAAGTCAAGGGGAGCTGGTTGCAGTTACGCATCTCTTCACAGCATTATAAATGTATGTGTTAGGAGGCCCTTAATGGCTGCTAATCCAATTTC
This sequence comes from Rhinichthys klamathensis goyatoka, assembly GCF_029890125.1. NCBI lineage: Eukaryota > Metazoa > Chordata > Actinopteri > Cypriniformes > Leuciscidae > Rhinichthys > Rhinichthys klamathensis. Next base: position 96,959 of record NW_026607246.1, on the reverse strand, counting down.
TGCTACTGAAATCAAATCTCGCTGGCGCCAGTGGTCCTCTCCTTCACTCATAAATAATGACTCTGCGTTTGGTGTCTTTATGAAAATGATGGACCACCAAAACAGCAGCTTAATCATCTCTTACTTCCACTAGAAGCATCGTACCCTGGTTTCCATTTTGCGTCTTTCCTCCTCATTCTCTCTTTAGCTCTTTTTTTTTTGAGAGGGGGGGGGGGGGTGAGATTAAGGATCAGCAGAGAAGGCAATTATTAATTGTTGATCCCTTGAAAGATGAGAAGGTTCTGAGCAGGAGAAGAGCCTTTGCAGAGAGGCCCATTTACCGCTCGCTCGTAATGCTTTCCTGAGGTCAGGCATCGATTTCCTTAAACCACATGCTGTGCTGATAAGATTAGGCCTTTCGATTCCTGAACTACTTGAGTCATGCAGATGAAGTCACTTTGGGTTGGATTTTAAGGCTGGAAGGACGTGTTTTCATTTGGTCACGGCCTCTTCAGCATCTTTTCAGCAGGTCACTGCCGGCCTCAGATGGAATATGGGGACTTTTTATGCATTTTCCACTGATTTGGTGGGAAAAAATCTCTAGAATTTGTAAGGGATAATCCACGGCTAGCCGTGCATTAAATGTTTTTAATGCACGGCGTGTGCATTAAAATGCTAACCGTGGATTATCCTGCTTATACCATGCTCATTTGCCAGGATTGACAACTTAAAGCTGTTATTGATTGACCGGAAGGGTAAAATTGATGGTTAGTTTCGTCAGTTATGGGTCGATCTATCATATTCTGCCCGCTTTGAATCAGACACAGAGATAAAGTAGTGTGCAAGTTTACATTTATTGGAATGAATGAATTATAGCATTTATTTTAATTAATTATCGAGAGACAGAGAGATTTGTACCTGCGTTCTCTATTTAAACAACGAAGCTGTGAGTTTAATCACTTCAAAATAGCGATATAACGAAGAACCTGTCCTTTTGACTGATGTCTTTGAAATTATTTGATAAATTAGCCATAATTGCGCAGCCATAAACTGCGTGCGTGCAACGCGATCTCCGCTCTCTGTGTGTGAGACGTATGTGTGTGTGTGTGTGTGTGCTTCAATGAAAACAGCGCATTAATATGATTATGAAGTATATGAAACTATCTTGGACTTGGAACTATCTATGCATTAAACATTTTATTGCACAATTTCCAGCCAATCAGAATCAAGTATTTAGACTCACTATGGTATAAACACTTTTTTAATTGTAAGGAGAAGCCTTTTCAAATGAAGCATAACAGGAATAGATTTTCAACATTACTGCATGTTGTTCTTTTCAGCCCATATTATATTATATATTTAAATATTTATTTAGTTATATGCATTTGGTATAAAATAATTTAAAATATATTATACGTTTATAATAATACTTGTAATAACCATTATTAATAACTGAGCACCAATAATAATTTATTATAATTGATCAATAAATCAGCATATTATAATGATTTCTGAAGGATCATGTGACACTGAAGACTGGAGTAATGCTGCTGAAAATTCAGCTTTGTCATCACAGGAATAAATTACATTATAAACTACATTAAAGTAGAAAACAGTAAATTGTGACAATATTTTATAATATCGCTGTTTTTACTGTATTTGTATCAAATAAATTCAGCCTTGGTGAGCAGAAGAGACTTATTTCAAAATCATTAAAAAAAAATCTTTATTCCAGACTGTCAGTGTATACATTTTATCAATTCATGTATTTCCTGGGAATCAAACCCATGACCTTGGTGTTGCTAGTGTCATGCTCTAAATTATTGGGATGGCTATTTGTGCTGCAGGAATGGATACTAGTTTCACAAGCATGTGATTAGAGTTTTTCATCTTGATGAATACCATTTCAAGCATAAAAAACCCTATATGAAATGATGTGTTATTTTGATGACATGAAAGAAAATAAACGCATGCAGTCAGAGCCAGGTAGAGGATTGAAAGGAGAGAGTAACCATGCGCTGAAGGAATTTGTGGTTGGGAGTGGAACTTCCACTCAGTGGTCTACCATTGCCAGGTGTTTCAGCAGCAGATCATATCCATGCGTGTGGCAGAAACCAGGAGAAGAAAGAAAGTTATGAGGAAATCACACGGACATAAACTACAGAATGTGTTTCAACTTACACCTGTGTTCTCTTTGCTTTGCTTTCCTTTCTTGACACTCGTACACTCAGGGGAAAACTCTCTCTTTTGTTGGAAAGGAGTGGTAATCAATTTTCCGTACAGATATCGGAACATTAGAGCGCACACTAGCACACTGTTTCTGATTAGCACTAACTTGTTTATTTGTTTGATGCTGAAAGTTATGTAAAACTGAGGGTCTTTTGGCAGATGCTTGTTTTATCTACAAAAGGAAAGCAATCAGTGTCGGAAAGACTTTTTTAATTCCACTGAAAAAAAAAAAAAGGAAAAATGAACCAGTGTTTATAGATAAAAACCATTCAGGCATGCTTGCTTTCAGCCTTCCCAATCAGAAATGCTAAAAACACATCAGTTTTTCCCCTCACGTCTCTCCGCGGTAATTCAAACTGTGGGGTTGTAGCGAAAGGCAGCGTTGTCTTGACCTCACTCTGTGAACCTTGCTAATTAAAGTTGGCAATTAATTGTAAATATTAGATCAAAACTGCAAACACAATCCTAATTCACAAAATCATACACCTGACAGCAATTCAGTTTGAGGCACATTAAATAGTTGCAGACATCTTGATATGATTTTCCATTTCAGGCATTGTTTTGACCCGCACAGACATAAGGCTTTCAGTTAGTTTTGGTTGCCCTCTAGCTGTCAGTTATGAAATATTATGAGATTTCCAACAGCATTTTTTTCAGAATTCACAAATTAATGATGATTTGAGCATCCAATGGGATGTGTAATTGAAAGCTGTTACTTGTTGGAAGTTCTACGTGACATTGTTTCTTGAGACAGACATTTCTAGTTTCAACAGTCAAATTTGCAGTGTTATTGCCATTTTTGAGGTGGAACCAGTAAAAAAAAAAAAAGGAAACCCCGGCTTACTGTATTTTGACTGTGGTAAATATAGTACTGTCATGAACTATAGTAGGCCTATATAATACTCTGTCATACTAAATTTATTTTAGTAATCAACACACTTGCTTGTTGAATGACAATGATGTCAAAGTACATCCAAAGCTTGAAATAAGTTCCATTTTAAATGCACAATAGAAACTTAGAGGACTTTCCAAGGACATTTCCAGCTGGGAAAGGCCACCAAAAACCACCAGGTACATAACAAAAATATGTTCTAAGAACATTTTGCTAACGTTCCTATCAAGTTATATTTTCAAGTTATGAAAACATTATTTATTAATTTGTATCATTTTGCAAACATTATGTATGAATCAAGTAGTCACGTTTTTTTTTTAAATGTTATATGAAAAAAAAATGTTTCATGAATGATGTATAAATAATGTTTTTGCATAACATTATGTTTGTCACATTGAAACAAGTATTCACATTTTTTGTAAATGTTATAAGATTTTTTTTTTTTTTTTTCATGAGCGATGTATAAATTATGTTTTTAAGCTAACATTTTGAGAACATTATTAAAGACCAGGTAACTGAACAAACATTCTATTAATGTGACTGGAAGAACGTTTGTTCATAACTTTGAGAGAACCTTAGCCCAAGTTCTAAGAACATTCCCTGTTAGCTGGGATCTGGTAACGTGTAATGCCTTTGACAAATATTTACTACAATAGTCCTTTAGAAGAACCTGTGCTTTTGACTGATGTCTTTGAAATGATTTGATCAGCCATAGAGGCATAGCCTGAGGTTTAGTTCTCTTTTAGGTAATCACACTGCTCTCCACTACTATAAACAGAACTTAATGAGACAGGATATTGTTCTAATGGTTGGGAGGAAAGAACATATGTGCTCTGGCCTGCAACATAGAACTTATTAATGTAGACCTCTGCTCTTTACTGCCATCAAACTGCACCCCCGAATTGATCGCATTGCAGAGTAGACTGTTTATAAAGCGCACAGTTTTGAATCAAAATGGCCTCTTAAAATGGAAAACGAAAAGATATTGCCTGTGGTCATTATGAACTTGCATATTGTGCCTGAGTAAATCCATTCTAGCTCACTTGGAGCAATTGGAAGCGACATTTATCGAAGAGGTTCAACGGTTACGCTGTTGCTGTAGTTTTTATGTGAGGCGCATGGAGATTCGGTTCAGTGAAATCGGACCCCTAGCGCTTTTTCGAGGCGTTTCTGAAGGCATAACGAGCCGTCGTGTAAAGACAACATTTTTGCATTGTGCCAAATTGCGAGACCGCAAGAAATAAGGCCCAAAAATAGAACGATTGTATTAATTGCAGGAAATTGCCGGTGGAAGATTACGATTCTTTTCTTTCTCGTGCCACCAAAAGAGAGAGCATTTTCTCAGGGTTGTTTCCACTTAAGAAAATCATTTTCTTGAGAATTCACATCGTTGGGGCTGGGAATGGCAATCGGGCAGCTGCGAGCGAGCCAAGAGCTGGGACGGCGTTTGAGAGAGAGGCCCACTTGAGATAAAGTCACCCCACATTATGCAGTCTTGCCTCATTTTGTGGTGCTAAATGGCCTGAACAAGTGCAATAATAAGACTGTGTGCCAGGCCTTGAAATACAACTATAGAAAGATTCTTTTCTGCAGCCTGTATGTGAACCGTAGCACAGCTAACGAAGAATGTGTGCCAGATCGGGATCCAGATACCACCCGGCATCCAAGTCTGATTCGCTTTTCCCCTGTTGACAAATTTTCTGTGCCTTTCAGTCACACTTTTTCCTTCGAACGTTCACACACTCAATCATACGCACCTCGTTATCTTATTTGCCACTGTTGGATTTAGCAAGCCACCCTTCGTTGTGTGCGATATGCCACACAGTCTTTCCCAGAATGCTTTGCCTGCGACACCTGGCTTGCATTAATTCTGGTCTGAGAAGCCTGGCTGAGAAGCGAACGAGTGTTATGCACTTTGCTCCACTGGAGTGTGAGGAGTGGAGAAGGGGTGAAGAAAGGTTCATTTGATTTGGGGTTCTGCTTGGAGAGCGGCTGTCTTTAAATCATTAAAAATATCATTCACGGGCAGCTAAAGGTCTCGCTTGGTATTTTAACCCTTTAACTGTTTAACTCCATAAAACGGTTAAGAGACTTTTTTTTTAAATAAAACACTTTGAGTGAGTTAAAAGGTTCTTGTACTTGTTTTCATTCTGAGCTTTAACAATAAAAAAAAAAAATACTTTCTATTCAACAAGTATAAGTATCACAGTTTCCATAAAAATACTAAGAAGCACCAAATTAGCACATTATGATTTCTGAAGGAAATACAATGATTCATACAGTGATTTCTGAAGGATCATGTGACACTGAAGACTGAAGAAATCCAGCTTTGCCGTCACAGGAATAAATTGCATTAAAATTGCACAAAAATTCTAAAAAGTATTTTTAAAATAAAAAACCCTCTTAATTTCGGGTTAAAATGCGTTGTTGTAACGTGCGTCACTGAGATTGTAACGAGTATTATATTACAAAAAATGTATTATATATTACTGTAATCTAATTACTTTTGTAATGCGCTACTCCCAACACTGAACATGAATATTAATAAACTTCTGTTGCAACTAAAATTTCTGCTCGGTCTTAAAGCTGTTGTTTTATGCAACCGGAATTGTATTTTTTTTCTTGATTATTACTCAAAAAGCCTTTAAGAAATTTCTAAAAATGGATGTAATGTTTGCTACATCCCCTGATCACGAATCAGAAAATGAGCGTATCAACAGAATTAATAGAATGAATGTGTTTTTTCTTTGCCATAGGGGGTTCGGGGAAGGGCCACCGGACCAAAGAGCAGAAGAAGAAGTCCAACAAGCAGAGGCTGCGCTTCCGGGCCCAGAACCAACACAGCGACCACCTCGCCTCTGTTCGGGCCAGCCAGTAGAAAAAAAAGACTTTACGATGGAACAAAGACCACAAAGCTGCTAGCCACGCTCCACACACACCTACCCTGATGAGATCACACACACACACACGCATCCAAACGGGATTATCCACATTCATGTGGTCACACTGTGTCTCTGTGCCTCCTGCTGCTTCCCTCACCGGTGACACGTCCCCCCCGACCCATGACCCCACTGTGATATCATGGAACACTACAGCAGCTGTTCATATAGCTCATATCTCGTCCTATTTGAGGAGAAAGAAGAGAGAGACTGAGCTGGAAGCACAGAAAGCTCGGGCATGGAGACCTGGAGGAGTCGAACGAGCACAGACTGGCGAAAGGAGCAGAAGAGATTGGAAAGGTTACTCAAACGTGATTGACTGATTATGATGCCCTGAAAAACAAGAGAGAGACTTATCTGTATTTATGTACAATTTACAGCATTCCCCTTCCTTAAGAATCAAGGCAGAGGGCATCATGTATGGCCTTTCTTGTCAAATAGGTACTTTGTTTTTCATAGCAATGTTGCAATCCATGCATAGTTGCGAAATTATTATTCTCAGCACAAGATGTTTACGTCCAGACCGCTTTATGCTTTAACTGTATATTGTGGGTAAGAATCTTAGTTGTTCAACTAGCATGGCCACAAACTCATGTGTACATAGTCGGTGAGTTTATCTAATAAAGGTAACATTGATGATAAATATATTAAAAAAAAACCTTACTGTATTTTCAGTATTGACACTTCAGCGTTTAAATGTGTAAAGGGTTATAATACCAGCTACAGTTAAATGAATTTAAAAAGAACAAAAAAGCTCAATAAAAAACATAGCCTTCACATAGCTATTACATTTATATGGTATATAATTGATTTATTTATTGATTCTTTTTTTATTTTTTATTATTATTATTATTTTTATGTTTGGTGAAAATGATGTCTCTGTACCTGATACTTCTCAGTGCTGAAGTATTCTTTCAAACACTTATAACAATACAAAATATCTCCAACAGTGGAAACCGATTGTGTCCGATTTGCTGGTAAATGTTCCTCAGAAAATCACTGTGTAAACCTGGTTTAACATCTTGTACTTTATGTTGATCACACATCCTGCAGCAGCTCAAGTATATCGTCAACTGATTGATAATGTGTATATTGTGTGCTATTAAAACGCAGTTCATGTTGCACTTGGTGCCGTTGTATACTTTCCGCCAACCTTCCGTCGAGTCCTGAAGCTCTATTACGTAGCATTTGTCATTTCACAGCACACCAACAGATATGGCCAATTGGCAGCAGAGAATAGGGCCCTTATTGGAATGTGACATCATTCAGAGCAGCTGTAGGCCCTAAGTCTTTCTGACAGGTGCAAACGGCATCACGCATCCATCTTTACAGGCACTGCAACCACTTCAAACAACCTCTCAGAAAGAAAATGAATAAACATTTTCTTCAGGTAGGTCCAAAACTGTTTAATTTGAGTCATGGACAATTAACCTAGTGCTGTGTGCTGTATAATCGTTACCTCTGGGGGAAAAAAACACACACAAAAAAACAAGCCTGATCTTCCAAACGGAGTCCATTTATCATGTACTAAAAGTCGGACAGCAGACATCCAGAGTCTAATGTAGCATATGTGTGAACCTAGAAATTATTTCCAGACGAGGATAAGAATAAGTATATACCAAACCAAAAATTATTCAGACACCAGAAATCATTTTTTATATATTTATTTACTAGTGGGTGAAGGACACTATAGTTAAGTATTAGTCAAATAGCAAAGTAAAGTAAACTGTGACGTATTATACACAAAAATACTTCATACAGTGTAGATGAAGTATTTCAGTATTTTACTGGTATGTAAAATACTTTACAAACCAGTAAAAAAAATTTTTTTTTTAAATTGGCACCAAACCTTTGACCTGACCATGTTTTGCTTAAGTGTTTTTTCTTTCAATTTTTACACCACAGACTGAACAAAATGAAGCATTGCTTGTTAATTGGTTGACCTAAATTGGTATTATTTAATTGTGTACTTAAATTTAACAGCTGACAGCTATTCAACCTAATTCATTTGTGACAGTCAAACAGAAGGATGGCCAAAACCAGTGAAATATCAACTGATTTGATAACTCTTGAGTTCTTGTCATATTTTATTACCATTTTCTAAACTATAGCGAATAAACTGTTATGTGAGAAATGTTGAAGATGTCTGAATAAATGTTGGTTTGACTGTATACAGTATTAGTCTCAAACAAACGAATGCATACATTACAACATTTAAATGAAAACTAATAAATCAGTTATTAATAAAATTAACTTTTTATTAAATCATTTAAATAAAATTTTAATTGAATGCTCATTGTTGATGTATAGAGTCATATACTCATGCACATTACATTACATTAAATTTGAATTTTATTTAAGTTGGATGGGAAAATGGCTGGTGCCAGAGGGAAAGTGTGAAGTAGGCCTATCTTTCCACAATTACCGTTTGCATTTCACAATTTGATGCGTTACCCTCGTGATTATGTTGAAAGACACCTGGACAAAACTGTTGATTGGATGCAAAAAAAAAAAAAAAAACATGCTTTAAAATCAGTATAATTTGGGCCATCTTTGAAGTAGTGGGGTCCATAAACTCTCCATGTAGTCAATGTATGTAAACTTACTGTATAAACACCCATCTGCTGTGGGTTACAAGTTAATGAACTCCTCACAGATGTCACCTCGGGGGCCACACCATCACCAAACCGAGCTGGAAACTTACAGTCAAGAAAAAGGCACACTGAAGTTTTTAAAAAGAATAGGCTACTACCAAAAAACTATAGAAAGCTAGGCTTCATAATTTTTGCTGTATAAAAATCTACCGCTGTGTGTACATCATTATAAATCCTGGATGAAATCCTATCAACATACAAAAAGTTTTTTTTTTTCAAGTGTGTTATTACTAAACTTCTTTTAAACAACAACAAAAAAAGTATTCATTCAGTCTACTTTTTATGTACTTCTCAGAAATATCCATTATGTAGGCCTACTTCTCAGAAATTTACGACAGAAAGTCAAAGTATGTAGCCCCGCCCCTTTCCCGCTCGACGCTCGTTGTTGTGTTCTGTCTTCAGGTTTGGCCTGTTTCTACAGCATGAAGGTAAGATCTCACGGATATATGAATGAACCGCTCGTTTTAAAATCTTCCCGGTCTACTGACATTTGTTATGGTATCCGCTTCAAACATTACAATGCTCATGATAACTTTCGTTAGCCCTAGCTACAGTTTTAAAAATCCACTTTAGCAGCTAATTAGGCTACCCTTCCACACGATGCCATTGAAATAACAGAGCAAAGTTACTGCAAAAACGGAAGTTCAAAGACGGCTACGCTCTTGTTTCTCTGGAGCATAAGGCATATTACCTATATCGAGATCTACTTAAAAGTATAATTGAGGATTCTTTCTGTAGTTGTGTTTACTCTTTGATAGTAGCCTTATGAATAAGGTAACTTACAACAGCGCTAAAGGTGCATTTTACTATTCTCTTTTTAATCCACTAGATGGCAAAAAAAAAAGCTCAGCACTTTTCTTGACAAACGCTTTTGATGATAAATTGTAAATTTGGCTGATCCTTGACGCAACATGATCACAGCTGTGCAAAGTTTATTCTGGGCTAATTTGATCTAATATTAATTATTTTTTTTAAGTGACGCTGTAGTCAATCTGTTAAATCTCATCTTTGATCAGCAAAATTACATATTTAAATGTTTTTTTTTTCCTTGAAAAATAGCTTGGATGTAACTCTACACCCTTGCCTCATTTAGTATGTACACGGTTCTATGCAAATTCGCCTCCACTCGCTCACACCAGCTCAGAGATCCACTCGTTGACGTGATTGGTTGCAAGGTAGTTTCTGACGTCAGAAACACCAACGATTTTAAACTGCGTTTTTGAGACTGTCTTTGGTTCATTGCAGTTTTAAGAAGAAAATACTTAGCAATGGTGTTGACTTATGCATTTGCTCATGGTTTGTCTTAAGTGTCCCTATTATGGATTTTTGAAAATGACCTTTCATGTTGTGTGTAACATAGCTCTAAGTGAATGAAAACATCCTGCAAAGTTTTAAATCTGAGAGTGCACCGTATATAAAGTTATTGTCTTTCAAAAGTAAGAGTCGACTCTGAGTCAATGAAATGATTGGTTTTTAAACGAGTCATAAGCCGTTTCGTTGTGACGTCAAGACAAAAGATTAGCATATTGCCCGTCCACTTATTGCGTGTGCAGACACCAGGGAAAACTTGAACCTCAAACACTGCAGCTGATTCCTGTGGATGCTGGACAGCGTCATGTCCAGAAGACGCTGTGCTCTACAATGTGAAGGTAGCCAGTTTTTTTTCCACTGCCCAAGGACGAGCATGTGAATAATCAGTAGTTAAAGTTCATCTTTACCACAGCAGTATATTCCTAAACTTTTACTGTGTTCCCTTTATTCTACTGACGACTGCTTCTCAAATCTCGGAGTTCAATGCAGGATTGGCAAACCACTTGCTCTTGAAAGATGGTGTTCAAAATACTTAGTTTTGAGTTTTATATTGTGTTGGTCTCCTGCTAACTGGTTAACTCACATTATTACTGTCTTACTGAAATACTTCTGCTAAACAGTTGTGGGCCAAGTTAACGTTACCTAAAACTGTCTATTAATGCAGATTGTCTGTCGTTCTCACTACTTTGAGGAAAGATTATCGAGCAAGATTTGTTTTACCAACGTTTATGTTTCATCAGTCATTCACGCTAGAGCTCGGCTAATGTATGCACTGTTATTGATACAGTTTCCACATGTTCACCGCAATAAATTAGAAAAATACTCTGTAAATAAATAAGTAGAAGTAAAATAATCGGTTTGTTGATGGACATGCACTTGTTAATGCTGATGGTGAGGAATTACAGTTGCAACATCTCATAATGTACCTCAAACTGAATAGCTTATCACTGAGAAACGTCCTGCTCGAGTCGTCCTTGCGATGGAGGTTCGGGTTGAATAACTAGTTCTTCCAATGTTTCATTATCGCACTCGCGGTCGGATTGATATGTCAAATCGATGTCATTGTTCATTACTGTTTAGTTTACGGTGTAGGAAGCCTCAGGACACACAGAGCTGACATTGTTATGGCAATGGGCGTTTTTGTTTCACAACAGACTGAGCTGCCTGGCCAATCAGAGCAGAGTAGCTCTCGGGAAGGAGGGATTTAGAGAGATTGATTCATCTGAAGAGTTGTTTGTGAATCATTGAAAATGTGGTGATGTGCCAAAAATGTATATTATGAGGAAATGAAACAGTTTTTTGACCTCTGATGCATGTAAACCTGTTGTAGGAGACTCCAAAACAACATTAGGAAACTTTAAAATAGCATAATAGGGGCACTTTAAAAGCATATTAAAAACACCACATAAACATAAACAACTTTAAAAGCTTGATTTTCACCACAGGGGGAACTTTAAATGTTGAAGATTTATTTTGCAAATGAGAATTGATTCAATGTTTTGAGACAAAGGTCTTGTTAATGATTTTCAGTTTTGTTCAAGGTAATTAAAGCAAGTTTTTCAATAAGGGAAGAATGTAAAAGTATGGTATTTGGGGTATTTGGCTCCCCTGCTGTTGGGGCTAAAGGCACAATAATTAACATTATAATAAATAGCCGTTTTTTCATTTGTTGACATGACATGGTTAGATTCAGTGAGATGGTAAATATCATATATGGGTTTCCAACTTAGATAATCCCCATTTTTATAATGAAACCATCATATTTAAAAATACGATATTAATCATATCATATAATAAAATATCATATTTCTTTGTTACTACTGTAAAGCTTTATTAAATTATTATGGGATTTCATTCAATGCTTTCAGAATCTTTACTTTTGAAAATAATTCTGTTTCTGTATTTTTAAAATGAACATTTTAATGACATTATATTAATTGAACAAAAATGAATTATTTTATTTATCAAAATAAATTGAAAATAGTACAAACTTTGCTAAAGTGATTGTTTTCGAACAAGTATTAATTTAGACATTATTAAAGCTGAAGTATTTGTATTAATATGTTGTGCCACCTCATACATTTATAAGATTTTCAAACAAACCACTTTTATGATTTATTTGCACACAAAATCTGTTGCTCTATCAATGTTCAATAAAAACAAAGAAACATTTCTGAAATGATACACTTATGGGAGTAGTGAAAAGCCAATTTTTCTTAGGCAGTGCCTTTAGTCCCGTTCTACCCTACTTTTTCCACATAGTTGTACATGCTTTGTTCCTGACCCAAACCTATTAGGCTATATGAATTCAGTGGAAATATATCATATACGTGGTTTGGGCGACTTTTATCATGTTTTTATGACACTGTTGTATCCCTTTTGAAGTTTGAAAGTTCCACTTGCTATCAACTGTAACTGAATGGGAAAAATACAACCAATCTCCTTTTGTGTTCCACAGAAGAAAGCCAGGTTTGGAGCGACATATGGGTGAGTAAATGATGACAGAATGTTTATTTTTGGGCGAAGTAATCCAGGACACACTGCACATGCTGTTATGGTATCTAATGCCGGTCCACACATCAGAAGTTTGCGTTGCCCATTTCCTCTTGCCATATTGCGATTCTCTTTTCATCATAAAACCACTTCTGTAAACTACGCGGCAGCGCCTTAAAGGCAGAGTATCATAGTGAGGATGTCTGTATGTTCCTGGTGTGTGTGTGTGTGTTTGCCTGTGGTATGAGGTTCTGGTCTAGTTGAGTCTACGGCTTCCTTTTAATCTGACGGAGTGCGTTTTCATTAGCTCCATTTGGTTCTATTATTACGGCACACTTCAAAGACTGAGCAAGTGGAACCACAAACAGGAAATGCTGTTTGTGAGGCCTGAGTGCTAGTGGTCCTCATTCTCCTGCCATGCCATTTCCCTCTCATCATTCTGTCATGTACAGAACGTTTGCTGCCTCAATGACACGCTTGTTCCAAAGCAGATGCCGGAGATGGAAGTTATGACATGGCATCGCCGGAATAATGACTTTGCCCGGGACAATAAATGTTGAAATAATTTGCTGTTTTCAATAACTGTGTAATGGGGCATTGGTTGCCCACCGAGGCAAAGGAAATCTGGGATCATTAGCTCTCTCGCTGAAAATGATTTTTTTTTTTGGCGAGAGATCCTGGGTGGATATATATGCTCTGATGTTACAGGCCAAATGTGTCTGCTGGTGTATAGTGTATCCTACAACTTTACCATATGTTTACTATCAATGCCCAAAACATACAAAATTAAAATCACTGAGGGAGAGAGAGGGGGAGATAGAGCGAGCATAATTATTTTTTTATGCAAATATTATCCAGACTCTCAGTCCTTTTGGGAAATGTGTGCTCATACTGACCCCAAAAAAACATGTTTGAATAAATCAATCAATGAAAAGAAATGGATTTTTGCACTTTATCTATCTATCTATCTATCTCTATCTCTATCTCTCTCTCTCTCTCTCTCTCTCTCTCTCTCTCTCTCTCTCTCTCTCTCTCTCTCTCTCTCTCTCTCTCTCTCTCTCTCTCTCTCTCTCTCTCTCTCTCTCTCTCTCTCTCTCTCTCTCTCTCTCTCTCTCTCTCTCTCTCTCTCTCTAAATTACATTTGTTTAATGGTTTAAACAAAATATCATACTAAATATCCATCGCAGTGGGTGTGAATGGGACCTCCAGAATTTAGTAGTCCTTTGGGTGGGTGATGTAATTTCTGTAATGTCAAGTATAATGATGTTGTTTTTTAGAGGTGCAAAGTAAAGGCTCTATTGTATTCAGTCAATACTGGTCTGTCACTGTAGGGAAACCTACAGCTCAGTCGAGTAGTTTTAATGAAACTATCTGAATACAGCATGTGAGAATTATGTCATTTTTGGTGCGTTAATGCATTACAGGGGTTTATCACAATTAGACAAATCCTCTTTTATGTTTCTATCAATTTAAACGCCTGGCCCTCTTCATGCTCACTTTCAGCCTTGAAGTCAAGAGGGAGTAAAATAATATTTTATAAGAGTCATTTTTGAGCCCGGTCATCTTGATTTCATTATGGCAGGTGCAGCGGTGGATATGGGCTCGATGTGATTCCCATTGGAGAGAGACTTCTTGGCAGGTCTGGGATGGGGTACGATATTATTATGGGGCATACGATATTATTCTTAGAGCCTTTTCCCTTGCCATGGCTAGTTTCCTTGCAAATGACCACTGCACCGCCACACTAAGTCAGCTGTTTTATTTCAGTCAGACAACCGCACAAGACCTCACGTCTTCTGTTGAGGCCTTGAGGTCTCGTAATCACATGAGAGGTCAAAACCGTGAGTCGACCGCACCATCACCACCTTCCTCTGGACTCCAGTTCAGGTCTTACCAGAAGGATCTTTAACATATGTTCTTTATCAGTGCCGCTGAGTACAGTTACGTATATTTAAAAGACATTAGCTAGAGCTCTGAGCTCCCTTTATGGCCAGACAGCGGTATGTGGAGACAAAAGTCACTTTTGGCCAAGCTTCCGTGCCCCGTTGCTGTGGACGAAATTAAAACCTTCATCGTGATTCTGCGTTCTCCTTTTTTGTTTGGCAACAGCTCTCCATTTATTGAATTTTATAGGGGTCTAGTAGCTACATTAGCTAGCGGTTTCAAGGGAGGATTAATACAAAACAGCCCTTATTAAACCATAATAGAAAGACTGCTGCCTATAGAATTACCAGTAAGGACCCAGAAGGGCGATATCAATCCCATTGCTGACACAAATAACTGTGAGGAATGGGGGATATTACTTTGCTTTGAAAAAAGAGGGAAGTAACAGGGAATTAAATTGGAATTTTGGAGGTGGGGATTCTCCAAAAAAGTGGCATTGCTTCATGTAATATTGCTAAATGAATATTGCATAATGCTTTAAATGTTTGATTTTTTTTGAGGAATATGTGTACTGGATCATACAAAAACTGGCCTGGAGCATACAGAAAGTGGATCGGATTGAGAAATAAATGTCTGATTATTGTTTTCTATTTTGATTCAAAGGTGCCGGAATGCTGTTACGGATTGTTCCGGCCTAATTTAACCCCTGGACATAACAATGCTAACATGCAGCGAGGGTTTTTATAGAGGTCAAACCGTGTACAGGAGGTAGCTTGAGGTGCAAAACCGGAATATTTTTTCCACATAGCAATTCTTTGAGGTGAGTAGTTAGCTAAATCACACCTCCCTCACACACTCACACTTATAGGTGGTCTCTGATAAAAATCACCCTTAACATAACCACAGATTACAAAAGGAAACACAAAGTAATGCCCGCGTAGAGTTGAAAAGAATGCTGGTTTTATTAGATGTATTATTGAAAGATTTTTGTGCAGAATGGGGTGGCCACACTATTCTTCTGCCTACGGTCTCTGCTGTTTTCACACTTCTCTGGTGCCATAACACCTGGAGATTCAGTCTAACACTCAACTCGGCCTCTGCCAGGCCATTCCGTGCTTGCTTCTAAATGGTGCGTGGAGTACTTTCTCAATGTTCTGTACATTTTAATGTGAAAAAATTAGTTTAAATCATTATGTTGTTTTATACTACGGGGCTGTTAAATGCTTCAATCTGATTGGTTGACAAACGTTCTGAGGTGTGCAATTATTTAATAAGGCAAACGCACGGCAGATCTCGACCGCATTACAGTTCCATATCACTTCGCCAAATGATTTCAGTTATTTCAAAGGTCCTCACAGCCTACAACAGCAAAAGAATAATGACACTGACCAAGCAAAAAATTTTGTAAACAAGACAATTTGTTTCCATTGTTTTTACCACAAAATTACATTTTAGTACAGACAGCATATACTCTCTTTCTCCCGCTCTCTCTCCCACTCAAACGCACACACAGAGAATACGGACACACACGCCGTGCACAGAAACGTGTTGTCATCACTGTTCTGACGATTTTCTCAGTAAAACAGTTTAACAACTTAAAAGCTACATGGCATTTCTCACTAGCGAGGTAATAACGGCGCCGTTCTTGGAGCAGATAAACACTTAACAGTTTCGCTATTAGTAGAGACGGACAGTGTTGAGAGACGCACAGACTCAGGTATACCTACTTCACATACACTTAATCTCTCTCTCTCTCTCTCTGTCTGCATTAGTCTGCTATCAGTGGCTGAAGCCTCCATTACTAGCTCTAAAATGACGCTTGGGATTAGAAGCGCAAGACACACAAGAGTGATTTAAGGACAAAAACCTAACAAATGCCTTGAAATACATCATCTGAACAATGTTTTGAGGTTTGGTAAACGTAGTATAAGCGGAATAATTGATTTCGGGCCTTTGAATTATTGAAAAATGCACCTCGGGTGTGCATTATTTTTCTAACAATTCAACAGCCCGTTGTCTATTATTCCTTACATAATTATCCATAAAATTAAATTATCCGACCTTTATATTTGTGTGTTAAGTAGGCTATATTGCAATAGTTCACCTAGAAATGTAAATTCCGTCATTATATACTCTCCCTCATATTATGGAACACACAAGATCTTTTCAAAGATATTTAAAAATATTTGAGTTTGCGCACTTTTATTATGTTTTTAGAAAAATGTTGAGCACATTTGACATTTTATTCACAACCTATATCCACCGTTGCACTTCAGACTCCAGTCAAACTCACATGCAGTCATTTTTACACCAAGATTTTTATAACGTGGCCAAAAATGATTACTGTTAATGTAAGGTTTACTGTCTTTTTTAAAATTCATTTTTTTAAATACTCAGTTTGCAAAATTAACCAATAAAAGCTTATTTATTTAGATATGTTAATGTTTTAATTTAAATAAAGCTAATTGTATTTACATTTATTTACAAGTCATATACAATCATTCAATTAAACACACACCGAAAAAGGAAAAGTGGCTTCTATAACATTGTTTAAAAGCCTCACGTCAGACTTTTTTTGTTGTTGTTGTTTTAAAAAAAAATCTATTGCAGTTCCTGAATACCCAGTGAGGTACTTTGCGGAGGACAGAGGTGGAAATTTGCAAACAGAAAGTGCTAACAGAAACCATTTGAGTGATAGAAAGGCATGTTCTAAATAAGATTCTCTAGAGTGAATGAAGCAGTTTATCTCTTTGGTGATGCATGGAGTTAGGGCTGGGCGATAAAACGATAACGATATGTATCGCGATAGACACGTGATCGATATCAATAAAAAATGTGTTCGATAAAACGTTCGATATTTTTTTTCTTCGTCGGAAGAAACCACAGGTTGCGAAGCAAGTTTGGTTGCATTATCAAAGGCACTCGCTCTCTGGTAACCTAGCAACGTAGGGAGTGACAAGCTCAGGCAATCATGTAACGTGTCTGTTTGGTTGCGCCATCGTTGTCTCGTGCTGCTGGGTTCTTCTTCAGTAACCGGCGATTGATAAGCAGAAAATGAGTGCCCTTCATCTGCATGCCATGCAGGCTAGAATTGCGAAACATTATTGGATAATTCGCTCTATTCGCGTTTGATGTGAACACAGCATAATGAACAGGCTGCGATGTCAAGATTGCAATGCTGGAGTGTCTGTGTGTGTGTGGCGAGAGAGAGAGAGAGTAGGCACGGGCGCGAGAGAGAGAGACACGCGGGCGCGATCGAACAGTGGAGACATAAAAACATACTCCGTCATTCAGTCTGCAAAGTGTTTACTTATATTTGTGTAGGCCTATACTCGCAATAAAACACAACATTGTGCTTTTGTCACACTGTATTTCTTGTCAAACTGTAACCTACAACTGTCACACACCGTTTTAAAAGCAAAACATATTTATCCAACCCCTTTGTAAAACAGTCTGTGTGTTCCATCTTTTGGACATTCATCATATCGCATTGGTTTTCATTTCTTGTCCTCAAAACAGAGCACTAATCTGTTTATTTTTAAGTTACACGTTGATTAAAAAAGAAAGTGAAATGTGTTGGTAGATTATTTTATACGGAAATCAATTATTTATAATTCTGCTGAGAATAAAGTTAGGGTTAATTAAAATTAAGGAAAACAAATATATTGATCTGAAATATAGCAAATTAATTTTAAATTCATTCAGGTACAATTACCAAACATATCTCATATCTATCTTTTTATTAGTTTAATTAATAAACCAATTATATAAAACTATTATCAGTGCACTATAAATAAACTGGTTCTATGCCTTTATTAATAAAACTTATTTAAAAAATACAAGGCTTAAGACATTTATAAAAATGCCTTCTATATTTCTGTTTTGCTTTTCACTCCATTGTACCGAAATCGTACCGAACCGTGATGTCTCAAAAAAAAAAAAATCAAGCAGGGGGCACATACGATCACAAACCCCCACCACCCACGTCCCGCCGCGCCACTGCCACCTTTTTTACTCTGAGGAGTTTGCAGGTCTGATTGTGAATTTAGACTTATGTTTACATTTTAATTGTTTGAGTTTTCCATGGTTGTGTTGACATTTCTGTCTTGGGATTGTAATCAGAGGAAGGTTAAGTTTAAAATAAAAATGTTTAAATGTAATATATATTTTTTCTCCTGGTCCTTATTTTAAATGGGTCATAAAAAAAATCAATAATTATCGATATCGACCGATATGAAACACTGATATCGTGATACAGTTTTCAGCCATATCGCCCAGCCCTACATGGAGTATAGACACTTACAAATACAGTTAATCATTTTTCAGCTCCTGAGAAGTGTCATCAAAAATCATTCAGCTGTGTGGCATTTATGTGGCTGACTAAACTAGAAAATCAGAGTCCAGGTGAGTTTATAAGGGATCTGTTTTCTTCATCATTCTGCTATTTATCCCCACATTACACGTTCATTACGCTCTCCTCTCATTAACGTGTCTGAAGCAATGACAGGCAGTTCGTCGGAGGGGAATGCCAACTGAATACATGCTATCACCGGCCTCTAAATGAATGGCTAGTGTTCTGTGCAAGCCTTTAATTCCAAACCTTTTACTACAGTATGTGTTTAGCCTTTAACCTTTTCACAGAATGTTTGTAAGCTTTACAAAACCTCCCATGTATTTTCTGCGTATTTGCCTGTGTACATATGTCTACCAGCTTCAGCCAGTAGACATAATTAATTTTCTTGTTTTTTTTACTTCTTGTGAACTGAACAACATTTTACATTTTCTAAAGAAATTTGCCACCAAAGGGTCATGACAACATGTGCCTTTCCAATACTTTAACTAATCAAAATAATTTATTCAATTTCAACTTCATTTTTAAGTTATATGAGATTCAACTAAGATTTTCAACAATAATTTGATTACTTGAAAATTTAAGGCAGCAACTGAACTTGAGTGTCAGCCTAGCTAACAGGAAACATTCGTATAACTTTGGCTAACGTTCTGGCAAGTTTACAAAACGATCAAAAAGAGAAACCATTACCTTAATTTGTTTTTAAAACATTTAAAAAAACTGGACTTTTCATAACTGAATGGGAACATTTGCAAAATATTCTTAGTACATATTTTTCTTTCAATTGTTTTAGCTGAACAAAAACGGTTCCGTTATGCTGCTCGAAGTAGCAAACCAGTATTTGTTGTCTTGTTATTTTAATATATTATCATAATCATAAACACAGCTGGTTGTATTAAAAATAGTTTTACTGCAATTTGTTATTCAAGTTGTTTACCTATAGAGGTTAATGAATCAGAAACCAATCACATTTGCAGGAAGTAGCTTACTTCTGCATTGAAAAATAAGGTAGCACCTATAAATCTTTTTTTTGTTGGACTAGATAATATAAAGTTCAAAAACGTCTGTTATGACATCAGACTGACACTGCAATATGTGTTTTGTTTCTATTAGGAATATTTGATATTTTAAAATAATCACACAAAACAGGTAATCACACATTACGAGATATGACCATTACATTACCATTACAGAAAGACCATTACCAGTTCATGTGTAAAATGACATTTAGACAAAATATTCTGTGTAATTTTTTTTGTCTGTTTTTCCTTTGCAAACGAAAATGGTTTTAAAGGAAGCCACAGCTGAATGAACTGCTCCTGAACGAATCAGTGTTTTTGAACGAATAGGTTGAGTGAATTAATCAGTGACTCACTCACTTAACTTGTCGCTATACCTGAACTTGTCGTAACTTTCAGAACGATGCACAGAAAAATACAAAACACTAATATAATATGTGTAAATCCTGATACCAACTGTCTCAGAACCCAATGAGATATTTTATTATTATCAGCAGAAAAAACCCTATAAAATTTATAAAAGCTAATACGACAGTGAAAAATCAATATAATATGAGTTATAATTCTGTACAGATAGAAATAAAGATTATTTGGAGAGATCAAATGAAGTTTACGGTCTCATCCTATGCTATCTGTTTGTGGTTTGAGCTGCACTGTATGAGTCTAGGCGCAAGGCATGGCATGAAGCCGAGATCTACCATGCTGCTTAAAGAGACTGTTTTCGGGGGATGGCCCGCCGCTCAGGGGCCTCCCTGTCTGAGAAAGCGGCTACGAGGCACCAGTCTCTGCAGGGGAGACATAAGCTCCAATCAAAACAGGATTATATAGACCCTAGTTTAAAAGAGAATAGTGCCCACACACAAAGACAGTTACACTGAGGCAGATGACATGTTGAGGACAGCTTTCCTTCACACCACACACTGGTTAAAGCTACAACAAACCAGTTTAGTCTCAGACTACCCCGGAAACGGCAAAGTCATTATACAAAATTTGTTCATTCTTAATCCTATTCCTCATTAACTAGCTCCCCAAACATTAGCATAACGTCCAATAAATACAAAGCAAAACTTCCCGCACCAACAAGTGACGCACTAACACTTATAAAGCAAAAAAAAAAAAAAAGGTGCGGAAGGCCATTTGAGACTTTTGTTAGTTAAACCACATCCCGCCAAAGTTTCTTCCCAGTGGCACGGTGCTGAATAAAACGACATTGTGACAGGACATGGGAACTCCGCCAACGCATCTGTAACACAGGAAGAAAATTCAACGGGAGCCTGCTGTAATTAGACTAATAAATGTTTTACCATGGATGTATTGGAAACAAAGCAGGGCTTATTGCAGCGTGCATGGCTTTCATTGCGAGACCTTGTAAGCGAATGATGTCTTCTACTCTGAGTCAAAGGGCGTCCTTAGTTTAGCAATGAAACAATTTAACGGGAGCTCAACCTCTTAACAATAAAAAGAAAAAGAAAAAGGTTTTGCTACTAAGTAAGGAGGAAATGTGGAACTGCTTTCCTTGTTGTATAATTGACGGATGTTTGACAATTTGTATGAGGATTTTGTTTAATTCAAACCCGTTTTATGAGCATATAAATCCCGATTAAAGATATGAATGAGGCCCTGAGTGAATGTCACTGCTAAAGCCTGTCGATTTGGCAATGTTATGATAATGTGTGAAACGTTGTGTGCCACGTCCATTAAAAACACGCCTGCTGCTGTTGAATAATCTGGTAGAGAAGGTGGTGTGTTTTTGGTTTGATGTGGTGCTGAGGAGTCTGGCTCATTATTGTATAGGACCGGTTTGGCCTTAACCACAGAATATGACCTTTTTAGACCCGATTAGCCCTCTTTAATGACCCAGGGGCCACCATCACATTCCCCCAACCTTTTATTTTATTTTATTAAAGATGTGGTTATTCAAAGAGTGTTGGGGAAATAAAAAGTGGCATAGACTGGGTCAGGAATTCATACACCACTGGTTGCTGGCAGACCAAATCATAGCCACATGAATGATGCTTACAGGTAGGTAGGCTGAAGTTCGGGTTAGGCCCCAGAAAGAGTGAATAAGATTAAATAGGAGAGCCAGACAGGTAACCTTGATGTTTGCATTAGCAGTGCATTATGGCCTCCATGTGTATACTGTACAGTATATCCAACCTCCTACTGAAGCGTACATTGCTCTGTAATTTGCACAAACTGTGTCCTGGGCTGGTTAATTAATCTCAGACCAAACCAGAAACGACTGCCTGGTGATTTTGATTGGGACGGTTATATTTAGCTGTCTGACATGCCACTCTGAGGTGGCTGAGAACCTTGGCCTGCTGGGTTACTGACGGTCAGTGCTGTAAAAATATCCATTTGTCAAGTGAAAATGCACGTGAGGTGATTCATATCTCTCCCAAAATTATTCTTCACTTAGACACAAACCATAATAAGCGCTGAATTGGACAATTTCCACTTATTAAAGACCTGTACAAAAAAAAAAAAAAAAAAAAAAAAAATTGGATAGCAATGTAACCTCCTAATACTGTCTGATATTTTTCAGGATTTCTCATTATTGCAAAGCCAAGCATCAGTAATGCATTAATGTGCTTTTTTTTAAGAGTTAACATTTTGTTATTTTTTAAATGTTTGCCATGACACTCTTTTATTCTATCTAAAACATGATTCTATATTCTGAATATATAACCAGCTAACTTAAAATGTCTGTATAATCATTAGCAGTTGATCCATCCTAAAACCTGTATGACTTTCTTACTTCTTTGGAACACAAAAGAATATATTTTTGGAGAAAAATATATTTATTTAATTTTTTACACATGCAATTAAAAGCCAATTGGTCCAGTCAGTGTTGTTTGGACCATCTGGCGTTCTTCACAATATCTTATTTTTGTTCGGAAGAAAGAAAGTGAGAATAAATATAGGTTTGGAATGAGGGTGAGTAAATGATGATAGAGTTTTTCATTTTTGGGTGAACTGTCCTTTACCATGCAATCACATTAACCATTTTTTAGACAGCAAATACAGTATTTCATCTTCACCTTTCATACAAGACCCCCCTCTAGCAAGCTTAAATAGACATACTGGAAATTTTGCATGTTTTATCCATCCTGCTTGACAACCAGCTTTCATAATTTAACATGGCACCTTTTACACATTGAGCATCTAATATATTTTCTCAGCTGGAAGTCTGGAATAGCATTGTGAGCTTTGTTGAAGTGTTGAGTTGCAGAGAATCCACATCCACCTCACAGGAGGGGGTCTCTGAATAATGAATCTATAGAGGAAATACATGTCCTGCCAATGAAACATTCACAAAAACCTAGACTTTGCCCTTCTAACCGTAGAGAAATATTCATTTTTAATGCTGGGGAAAGTAGGTCTGGACAGACGATTTCATCTCTTGGTTAGTGGAAACTCGACAGTCCATGGTCCCTCCAAAACGGAGCCACAGCTGTCAAATCAACCTGTCAGGAAATGCTAAGCAATTGCCAGAGATGAAACTATTTGCCAGGTTATACAGATGAAACC
Organism: Rhinichthys klamathensis goyatoka; assembly: GCF_029890125.1. Lineage (NCBI taxonomy): Eukaryota > Metazoa > Chordata > Actinopteri > Cypriniformes > Leuciscidae > Rhinichthys > Rhinichthys klamathensis. Next base: position 73,677 of record NW_026607246.1, on the reverse strand, counting down.
TGCTATACAAACACATTTAGGTGAAGGGACCTTTCAGCAGTAACATGTGCAGAGCAAACTTCTCTCCATGAATTGTGTCTTAAAATAATACCAATGTTGCACATCAGTATATTGATGATCCTATTCCCCAGTTTAAGTTTAAGGACAGCCTCATTTTTCTCACTCTAAACATAGTGGCTTTGGCTAAACTCAGAGGTTGTCAGGATATTTTTAATACGTTTAGCATACTGTTTTAGACATAAGTTAGATCTATAAATTTGTAAAGTTTTGAGAAAGTGCAACGCACAGTATGGCAGAATAAGTCCTTCTAAATAAAAGAGCCAATCAAACTGTGTTCTGAGGCACGTCTGTTTTAGGGCTTTGTCATAAATTGTTTGTGTGCTTCATTCATTAAATAATTGTGATGAATTTAATGCTTTGTAAGTTATCATTTTTACAGTTAACACCTTTAAATATGAAATAAATATATTCAATAGCTACGACAATTTTTTTTTGTTAAACTATAAATCAGCAGCAAAAAGTAATTCTTGAAAAAATCTGCACAGTAATTTGATAAAAATCTAAACATGATTTAAAAAACAAATGACAAATTACTATTAGTACTCTTATAAAATTCAAAATGTAAACATACATTTAACAATTTTATATTTATATATGAAAGTAAAGAATTATATATATATATTATATACTACACACAAATAATAAAATATGCTTACTTTAAATGTATTTAATAATCGCGGTTAGATCAAATAATCGCGATCAGACGGTTATTTAATTATCGCGACAGGCCACAGCATTAGAAACTGCATTTATGGGACAGTCCATGTCTGATTTTGTTGCTGATTTGAAATATGTTATTTAATCAGTGAGTTTGGCAAACAGTTTTTGAGATTCCAGGGGCCTCATTTATAACCGTTGCGTACGCACAAAACAGGCCCTGAAAGAGGCGCACGCCACTTCCGACGCATAAGTTGTGATTTATAAAAACAAACTTGACGGAAAAATGTGCGCACCTGCACGCAAACTCTTGACCCATGCGTACGAACGTTTTGGAGACGGAGCAGTTTGGCGACACCGATGGTGAGCTGGAGTTAAATGTCTTTTTGGTCACTTTTAGACAGAAAATCTAAAGAAAATTATACATAGGCTATACAGAAAGATAATACAAATATAATTTCACTCACCAAGCATATCACTTGAGGCAAATATTCATCCCTTCTTAAATGTCCGCGCCAGCGAGCGCATTGGGCCGTTTAGTGAAACTAACGCCTATCTAACGACAGAGTCCTAATCATAAAAACAGTGCATGTTCACAATAACAGTTTAAATAAATAAAAGAATGATTTAAACTGTTTTACTTCTGATATAAACATTTAGATTAAATATGCCATTGTCATTGATGGAGTTAAACACTTAAACATGAAATCATTACTGAGAAGTTACAACATTTTTTATATTTAATAAATATAAATATTTCTTGTGGATGCAATGCTTTTGAACACTTTTCCTCTGGCATGCTGTGTTTTAATATTTTAACTAAAGAGATAATTGCTTATAGCAGATTGTCTGAGAAAATAGTTTCGTGCAAATAATGCACAACAGTCTGTTTCCATTAAAAATATAAATCAATAAAAAATACTATTTGGTCAGTGGAAAAGATTGTGAAAACTTTCTCTGAAATGTATTTTACACTATTTGATTTATTTATTCAAAAACAAGGCAAGGATAGGCTACTAAATTATTTTTATTAATGTAGGCTAATGTGACGGCACATCCGTATTAGGCTATTTCATATTTTCCTAATGTCTATACCGTTAAACATGTTATCACGTGGATGAATAATCATATGCAAATGATATGCAGATGAGGATATGCATAGTGAAACTAGGCGTTGTAAGCTCATATATGGTTATGTCGGGGAGGAGACGCGTGTGCGCACAATCTTCCGCTGACTGAGATTTATCGGGATTTATAAAGTGAATTCTGCGCAGGTTCTGGCGTACGCACGGTTTTATAAATCTGAATATTTTTTTGCGTACGCCATTTTTGGCTTTCGGGCGCACGTACACTTTTAGTAAGGATCCTACGCACAGTTTTATAAATGAGGCCCCAGGAGATACAGAAACGTGTATTTGGCTGCGTTGTGAGTATTTGCACCGCATTTCTGTATTTAGTTGGGTTTTGAGTACTTGCAGCATGTGTTGTCAAACTGAAGAAGATGTTTTCCTAATTTGAATGTTTTATTTTATTAAGATTTGCATGTTTTCTTCAGTCGCAGTGAGTTGAGCCATCTTGCAGCGCAGTGAGCTCTCTTGGCCACCGTACAAATAGCTGCCCGGAGGTGTTGCAAATATGCAACATGACATCATGACTTTGCGTAAACATACACGCCACTTTCAAGTCAAGTGGCGTGTTATCTACACGCATTTTGAGCTATCCGCGTGTATGTCCACGCCGAAATCTTTTGCGTGTATGTCTACGCCATTAAACGTCCGAGTGATTCCGCGTGTATGTGTACGCCGTTAAATGTCCGAGCGAAACGAAGCAAAATCTAGATCTACATCTGTGGAGCGATATTTCTTTTCCTAGGATGGTAGGGGAAGACTCATAAATGGTATTAACCCCAGTGACGGGTAGGTTTAGGGACGGGGTTGGGGTAGGTCATATATTTATATATACATAATACAGTAATATAACGTTAAGTCAAAGGCGTTGATAAACACGCTGAAAAGCGATTATGCGTGTTGATAGCACGCCAAAAAATATGGCCGCAGAGTGAACAGACTTTTCTTGAGAACTAGAAATAAACAAACCTAAATCTCAATGCTAAAATAAAACAAACCTCACACGCACTGTGAGAAATGACTGTCAATTATAATGCAAATATTGACCAAAAACTACAATAATAAAAAAATCAAATAAATACTTTTATTTATAAAATGTAATTTTCCACCTGCGAGAAGTTTTTCTCTGAATTCTGTTACGTGGGTGGGTCACCAGAATTTTGAAACTCTAGAAAATGGGTTGTGTGCCAATTTAAAAAAAAAAAAACCCTGGACAAATGGCTTGCACAAGAGCATCTAGTATCCTACATGATATTAAGCACATTAAACAAGCTGACAGAAAGAAAGACAGTTAATGTAAATCATATTATATAACTGAACATCATAATTCTCTTTATGATAAAGCCTAACACATAAGCAGACGCATAATCATATTCACAGATCTTGCTCATTTAGAGAGTATGTCGTAACATGGTCAGGCTCCACCAAGTGCAAATTACTCCAAGTTATAGACTTTAAAGTGATCCCTTCCTTTTCTTCATTCATGGAGCTGAGAGGGGCCACGAACAGATGAACTTTGTATGTGTAGTGTTTCTTATATTTAAATGTTCAAGAGGACCACATTACCTTTTTTATGATTTTGATTGTAATAGGGTCTTATCAAAACCAGATGTATGCAGTAATAATAGGCAGCTGCATAACTCTGCCTCAGGGCTTTTCCTTACATTAAAAAAAAAAGAAAAGAAAAAATGAGCAAAAGGAAAACTTCCACATGCTAACATTTACACAGTGATTTCTTTTAATTGCACTCTGCTTTTTAATTTGCCTCGGACTAATGCTTTTAAAAATGTGCAGAAGGTATTTTATTGAAGTTTTGCCTAACGCTGGACCTTGTTTCCGTGCGTGTTCTTCTCTTTGGTGCATACCTGGCAACCTGCATTCCTTGTTTCATTCCCAGAGTCAAACGTGTCACACGGCATGTCGAATGAGCTGACTTCCATCAGTTCTTTGCTTCAAAGGTTTACTGTAAATTAACATTCCTTATGTTGGGCTGTATGGACAAGTCCCAGTGAAGCATGTTCGGGGCTCTGGTTGCAGCTTTGACCAAAAAACAGAGGTTTAAATCTACATGACTTGCTATTGCTTACTGAAAGGAGCATTGTGTGGAACGCAATGTTTCTATAAACTTCCAGTGATGATAAAGCTTCTGAAGCAAGTCTTCAGAAACTTGACAGCTTAAAAAAAGTTTTGATATGTATTTTGACTTTTTTGGATGACTTTTGTTACCTGGCTTGCAAAAGAAAGCGAGAGTTTTCATGGACCATGACCAGAATTGCATCGTCATCATCATGTTGTTATAGAGTCTTCAATTTTGGCTATTATAATAATTATTTTTATTAGGACCATCTGTTTGACATAGTTTATTTATACCATCATGGTGTAGTAGTCATTGATAAAATCTGGGAGGTAAAAGATTGTTCCAAATTTTGTACTTTCCTTGACAGAACACTGTAACCTCAACCTCTCTTGATTAAAAAAAAAAAAAAAAAATTGATGAGAAAAGCAACAACATAAATATTGTGGGAGTATTTATGGTTATGAGCTTCCAGTGGCAGTTCCTTCCAGATCTATATTTCTTGCTTTCAGCTTGTAGAAATGAGGGATTGAAGGCTTGAGGAAGAGCCCAGACCCCCGACCTGCAATAAAGCAGCTTTGCCGGATGACAGCCACGGCACCATCCACAGCCGTCCTCCTAAAGGAAAAAAGTGGACAGAGAAGTGTGTAGAGGGGAGATGTGCATGAGGAGAAGAAAACCCAAGCAAAACAAACATTTATCTGAAAAATTATGGTGCAGGTTTAATCTGAGAGTCACAGCGCTACTGTAGTTAGCCCTACTGAACCTCAACTTTCCATGTGAAGAAAGTGCTAGTCAGTGAATGGGTTTAAAGCACTTATTCTGATCATGCTTATAGGTGTTTGTATGAGAAATAAGCTTTAATTGGTACTCAAAATGACTTAAATAATTAAAAAACGAATAAAAAGTTATTCAAACTTAAACAATCACCATCATGTCGTTGCATATCGCATGACGCATATAGCTCTCAAAACTAATTTGCATGTAAACTTTTAAATCAAAAACAAGACTTTCCAAGTGATTGATGTGAAATGTAGCGCGGAAATGTCTAATTCGACATATCTCGTCAGTCTCGTGTTCTAGGTCTAGTTAATAAGTAGAAATGTAATGTTACACTCTAAAAAACGATTCGTTGGCTGAACAACCATTACTTATAAAAGTTATTAGATTTAACACAAAAAATTAAGTATTCATAACTTTTCAACCTCTACTTAACATATTTAGTGTGTGTAACACAAAAATATAAGTAACTAGGTGAACTTAAATGTATGCATAAATAAAATGAAAAAACATAAGTCATGTCAACTACTATAATAATTGCTTCAAAATTAAGTAAATCGAGCATAACATTTTAAGTAACTATACGAGCCACGTGATATGCAATTTCCCGTGATGCCTTTCCAGCCAAAAATTGGAGCCATTTTGTGAAGCACATATGTGAAGACGCTGAAAAGAGGTAAGCTTAACTTTTTTTAACTTAAGGTACACTCAATCGTTTATTGCATTTTAAACTGAATTTCAGAATTGCTACGAATTTTGCATCAACAATTAGAAACGTGGTATGAACACCTATGTAGTCTATAAGTTAATGTATGAAATGAGTGACTTTACACGAGAGTAGCCTATATTTGAATTATTAAGCGAGTGTGCTTCCATCGAATAGGCTATGTCAAGTGTTTATAGTAGTCAGAGTATTTATTGTGTTTTTCGAAATATATGACCATGACGTTGGCACGTATGCATTAATGGTGTGTTCACACCGAACGCGAATTTAATAATTTGCGCGAGTAGATTACAAAGTCAATGCAAAGACACGAATAGACGCATCATTCGCGCCGGGCGTCGCGAATGACGCGAATTGGGTGACGCGTTTGCCGCGAACGTCTTCCACGCAAGTTGAAAAATTTGAACTCGAGCAGATTCAAGCGTCTAACTAGACGCGATAGACGCGTATTTGACGCTCTATTCGCGTTCGGTTTGAACACACCATAAGAGGACAATTCGGACGGCGCTTTCCCCCACGGATAAATTCGTAGGCCTACTTATGTAGTTGTCATAAATGTAGTTGTCATTTATTATATGCAGGCTATGATTATTTTTTTTTTACTTTGCATATTTACAAATTCCCATTTATTCTGTTCTCTAATATCTATGGATCGCGGGAAAGGGGGGCGGCCAGGCCTTGGGCGCGGGTTAGCCTACTGGTAACGTTCGTTAACATACAAATATTAAATTCGAAAACACATTGGCTACAGCTCCGTGTGCACGATTTATCATTAAATAATGGCGATCTTGATTCAAACACAATATTATTCCTAAATGACAGCTGTCTATTAAACCTTCAAAATTATTATCAAAATAAGTAAATACCCTTTAAGCAAAAGTTTGGCTTCAAACAAAGATTGTAGATCTTTATTTACTGTTTGGCTATTCCAGTAGTGACTGACTGACTGACTGTTAAAATGTTTTGAAGAGATTCGTTCAAAACCTCTGGACAAAAGTCTTCATTAATTAACTTGTTTTGTTTAAATTAATAGATATTGTTTAATAGACTCATTTTTATATTTATAGGCATTTAATAATGGACTAATTTGTAACATTTAATTTTTTTTTTTTTTTTTTTTTTTAGATATATTTTTGATAACCAGAAAAAAATGTGTGTATATATACACACACAAGATTGTTTAATATTTTTAAAATAAGTCTCTTCTGCCCACCAAGCCTTCATTTATTTGATCCAAAATACAGCAAAAACTGTAATATTGTGATTATTATGATTATTATTTTTACAATTTAAAACAACTGTTTTCCATTTGAATATATTTTAAGATGCAATTTAAAAGTTTTGGGTCAATTAGAACTTATTTTTTTTAAAGAAATAAAATAAATGAATACTTTTATCCAGCAAGTATAAATTGATAAAAACGTGACAGTATAGACATTTATAATGTTGCAAATGTAAGAGGCTGTAAGAGATTTATTTTATTTTAAAATATAAAGGTACATTTCTTTCTCATTCTGTGTTTCAATGCAATTGATTTTTTGAAACAGTCTGAACAATAACAAGTGATGTTGCAAGTAAATGCAGATTTCCTGTTTTTTTTTAATGTTTTTTTTTATATACTCATAGGAACGAAGAGGAACTGGAACATCTCACATTGAGGATCATCACGAAAGGTGGCTCAGCAGATGATCCTTCACAGACTGGGGTAACGCTGGAAGGCATAGAGGTGATGAGTCACGAACGCTGTGCTAAGTGAGCTGGTCGATAGGAATTACGTTTGTGAAACTAATTACATGGAAATGCATGAATTATATCTGTTTATTAAAATAGTTTCTTCCGGAAACAACGGACCATATGAGATTCCAAGTCACAGTTCATCTCACTTAGCATGGCGTTCGTGGCTCGACTGGTCGAGACTGTTTTCCAAGATGGCTCCTGCCTGTATACGCATAATGTACTGTCTATATTAATTATCTTCTTATTAAACTGTTTGTACACTTACAAAGTTCTCAATGCTTCGGTTTGCATGTAGAGACCCTCATTATGCTACCGTGTTAGTGTGGGGCTATTTTGAGCCTTGTTAGTGGTATTAACTAGCGATTTTCTTTTGCTTATTCTATGCCCCATATACTAGCGTTATAAGCTAAACAGTTTTTAGAGATAAAACTCTACGTACATTCAATTATCATGAAAACGCATCCCAGAGAACAATCAACTCGGTAACCATGTGTTAATTACCCCTAGGTTCATTTTTCACCGGAATTGTCCTTTAAGAGGTTTTTTGTATGTTGCAAAAGTAAATATTGGAAAAATGTAAATCTTTTGAGAAGTGTTGCAAAGGTGTAAAAGTGACCTGTTAAAAGTGATTTTCCATTTGTCGATTTGCCACATTTTGTTACATTTCATGTGTGGTTTCAGGCTTTCAAGCCTTTGGCAAAAAATAAAAAATAATAAAGTTAAATGCTTTATTGTGTGTGATTTGCATGTTTAATTTATTTTAAGACATTGAATGTGGAGCAGTGCAGTTAGCAGACCAATAGCTGAAGATCTAAAATAAGTTAAAATGGTTGGTTCAGCTCATTTAATTGTCTTATTTTTATATACAAATGGGCTTAAATGTTAAGTTAACAGAACTAAGATTTGTTTTGATCTCACATGGCCTGCACTGTGTTGGATTTACTTAAAATGTATATGCACCATTTTTGCATCATACTTTTTAAGTAATCCCAACTTGGAATTATTTTACATAAAATAAACAAGAAAACCTTTGTTATATGTACTTAAATATTTGAGTTCACATAACATTCTTTACCTAAAAATATATGTAACGTGATGCATATATTTTTAAGTAAAGAATGTTGCGTGAACTCAAATATTTAAGTACATATAACAACGGTTTTCTTGTTAATTTTAAGTAAAATTATTCCAAGTTGGGATTACTTAAAAAGTATGATGCAAAAATGGTGCATATATATTTTAAGTAAATCCAACACATCATTTTTTAGAGTGTAGGCCTAATATGTATGTTTGTGAGAAAAAGGTGGATGTGTGCTGCCGGAAGAAGCAAGGTAAGAGTATGTTTTGCGATGACGTCAACAGAAGAAACTTTTAATATAGCCTACCAATAACAGAGATTCTGACAATTACTAGGCTACTAAAATATCCAGACTGTGACAGCTTTAACTGAACTCATATTTTCTTCATGGGGACGGCTGTTCAGATGTTTCTGTCAGTTGTTTTTTGTCTTGTTCTAAGATAATCACCTATAAATTGCCCCCTCATCATGACCGACTTTCATGAGGGCCTCATGAAAGAGAATCAAAGCTGATGTGTTTTAAGTCGCCTTTGCGTGTTCTCAACACTAGCATCATGGCCTCGTTTCATTCGTCTATCTTGTCAAACTAAACAGACAGCACCATCTAGTGGTGAAATGAGGTCAACCATTCTGCCAAGTGGAGAAACTCATTATTGATAAGCCTTCTCCAAATTTTTTTTTTTTGAGTGAGTGAGTGAGTTATTGAACTGCATTTTTACCTGGCAGATGATAATGTAAAGTAGCCAAAAAGTTCTATACAGACGTAGACGAGAATGGAAGACCATTTCCTCCACTCCACATACGGAAATAAACATGCCGTAAATCTTAATTAAAACTTAAGCCAAATTATGACACAAAAAGTCGAAGTTCTGACTTAAAAAGGCAGAATTATAACTTTATCACTTAGTTATGACATAAGTCGAAATTGACAAAATTGCATAATTTTGACTTTTATTTTCATAATTGACTGACTCACCCAGAACACATCTAGCAACACAAAAATCGAAACACCTTAACTTCCAAATAAAAACATGGCATCCAAAGAACTTTAGCGTCCAAAAAAACTCAAAACCTGTGTATCAGAGCGGTAAACAGCGGTATTTCATGGTTTAAAAATAGTAATAGAAGCCCGCGGTCACACATCTCAAGTATTTGTGAGTGAAAGCCTTGAATGTTCCGCAGATGGACACCTTTATTCTCTCGCAGTCTGAGCTGGAGCGTCGTCGTTGGACTGTGGTCCTGCTAAAATTCACGGTGGTTAATTAGTGTCCTGTGGGAGCCTGGCAAATCCTCTGTTTAATGAAACCTCTTCAACCAAAGCCACAGTGTCTCCACCGCATTAGAGCTTCAGTAGCAGACTCACAATAACATCTCAACGTTATTATGCCTTCTCAGTAAGTAGAAAACCACATTGCTGTCTCTCACTGGTCGGTCAAACACAGGACCCTCTGTCATTGCCAACCTAAGGGAGAGACAGCTGCCTAGTCATAGTAACTGCAGTATCCAGGGATTACACCCAGACTGCTCCTCACACAATGGTGGGCTTCTTCTGGCTTAATGAAGCAGATGATGTTTAATCCGGAGGTGGATGTGGAAAGTTTCATCACAGAGCTCTTACGTATGGAAGCCCATTTCCGCCACATAAGAAAAGAAAATCATGCTTTGGTAAATCTTAATTGAGATAAAAAGTCATAATTATGAGATAATAGGTTGAAATTATGACATACTAAGTCATAATTATGACATACCAAGTCATTTTGATGACATAAAAAGTCATTTTGATGACATAAAAAGTCATTATGGCATACTAAGTCATGGGCCTAATAATGACATAATTAGTGACTTAGTATGTCATAATTATGACTTTATTTTGGTGTATAAGTCATAATTATGCAGTCATAATTATGCGATTAAAAGTAAAAATTAAGACAGTCTACCAAGTCATATTTATGAGATTAAAAAGTCAAAATATGTGTCTACTTTAAAACAGTATCGCGAAGTACAACATCACTTTTAGGAATACTGCAGTGTGACATTTCTGAAATGTAACTGTTTTGTCATCTTTTTTTGTTGCCATTTATTTCCAACAGAAATATGTATTTCCTGCATGTGTACCCGGTCCTATTCGACCCGCTTCGAGCGGGATTTGAACAGGTGTCTCCGGCATGGGAGGCCGTCTAGCATCAATAGTGTGCCTCTTGAGACCAGGGTAGTGAGGTTTACACAGCTCTTATTAGCTTGCTTCCGTTACACTCACCCCCCTAAACCTCATTCCAATCTGGGTCACGGCACCAAATGTAACTCCTCCGGTCCTACACGACCCTCTCTGAGCGGCATTTGAACCGGAGTCTCTGGCATGGGAGACGGGTGCGCTAACAAGGATGCTAAAGACTGCAGTCTCTAGCATCTGTCGCTAGTGCGCCTCTTCAGATCAGGGGAGTGAGGTTTACCTGCACAGCTCTTACTAGCTCACCTCATTTACTCACGCAACCTCAAACAATGAACACAGCTGGAGACGTGCTGTCCGAATCGTGAACAATGTTTCGTTTTTTTTTTTTTTTTTTTTTTTTACAAGGCAGTCAAAAAGATTCACAAAACAGCCTAGAACATGTTCGTGATTTAGCGGTTTGAATCAAACTCACTGTATCATCGTTCTAAACCAAGAGACGTTTCTCCGTTATGTCTGATATCTATTTACTGACTCGCTCGTTGTTCATACTGTATGACATTAAAGATACATATTCACAACATAGTTTTATAATAGTAATAGATTAGCAATGTTTTTCTTAAAAAGCATTCAAATAGTTTACAAGGTTGACAAAATACCATTGATTAATTATTGTTTAGATCCATTTGTAAGGGAAAGATTGTTTGGGTGACCTGTTGAAAGCATTAATCCACTCAATGTTTTTTTTTTTTTTCAAACAGAAATATCCTTTCAAAACGTTAAATTGTTGTGTATTGAAATGTCCATTCATTTCAGCAGTTGTGATATTTGACTTTTTAGCTGAATTGGAAACCATGCACTCACTGAAACACTTCTGAACAACCATTTTTATCAGGCAATTATATATTTTTTTTTACAAGCGTGTTTTAGAGTTGAGTTCTAAATGACGCACTATGCACTTGTATCCTATTTTATGGAAACTTATTTCCGCCACTGAATAAAACAAAAGGACAATTATCTGACTTTTTTCTCAGAAATGCATTATATAAACTCGCAATTGCGAGTTATAAAGTCAGAATTCCATGATATAAACTCGCAATTGCGACTTATAAAGTCATTCATGAGTTTGCACTTGCATCAAATTAAACAGAGTAAAGATTATGCATAGTTGGCGTGCTATCCTGGGGAGGAATTTTGGCCCAAACCCAGTGTATTTCCCCGTTTTAGTAGTTAGGACTATAGAAGTGAGGAGATGGGGTGGTGGAGGGATGCTGTTAAACTGTCAACGAACGGAAGTAAGTCTGCTGTATATATATACCTCTTAACTCGTTGATTGGGTTGATAAACGGAATATGCTCCACTCTTGTTTAATTAGGTTTAATTATCTGAACGTGCTCCTTCCGAACTTTGTTAATAAATCATCATGAAGTGTGAGATATAAACTCGCAATTGTGAGTTATAAAATCAGAATTGTGTGATACACTCACCTAAAGGATTATTAGGAACACCATACTAATACTGTGTTCGACCCCTTTTCGCCTTCAGAACTGCCTTAATTCTACATGGCATTGATTCAACAAGGTGCTGAAAGCATTCTTTAGAAATGTTGGCCCATATTGATAGGATAGCATCTTGCAGTTGATGGAGATTTGTGGGATGCACATCCAGGGCACGAAGCTCCCGTTCCACCACATCCCAAAGATGCTCTATTGGGTTGAGATCTGGTGACTGTGGGGGCCATTTTAGTACAGTGAACTCATTGTCATGTTCAAGAAACCAATTTGAAATGATTCGAGCTTTGTGACATGGTGCATTATCCTGCTGGAAGTAGCCATCAGAGGATGGTTATAATTCAAGGTTAATGTAAATCAGGGGGAGTTCATTTAGCATTTTCCTTACTGCCAGGTTTCCATTGGAGCATTATATAAAATGCGGTTTGGTTCGTGTTACTGTTCTATAAAATTATGTCAGACCCAACACAAGTTTAAAAATGAAACACTCCATTTGAGCTTGATAAAATAAGATCTCGAATGCTAATTGAGTGTTTGAGGTGAAAGTAATTTCTTATGTTGTCGGTCAGTGGTTGTGGCAAAGCAGTTTGTCTATTTTTCATGTTCAAGCATGCTTACTAAAGTCAGATGGCTGAGGAACCCCGTCATCACCACCATCAATAACATCCACAAGTTTTGTGTTCGAATCATTTATAATAACGAAATGTCAGACAGGTTTGTGAGCACATTAGCGAGCTTGATAAATGGGCAGGCAGGTCTGGTTATGCTCAAGACAATTTAAAATGATTGAATTTACAGCTCCATTGAAGTATATGATTGTGTCATGATCAATCAGGAAAATAAATAATACATATTCCAACTAATTAGAAATGAGGATCACAAAAATAAAAAAAGACTATATTTAAACATCTCACAAGTGAGCATTTTTCTTGGGACCCCTAGAAAATGTGTACATTAAATACAAAGAATTGAGAGTTGTTTTTAAATGTTCCAGTGCACAGGTGTAGGCTATGAACACTATAAATTCTCAACTTCTTCTTCATAAAAAAGGATAGTAGTGCTCATTGGTTTGGCAGCCACTAGAGAGCGCCATGGATCTTGTATCCTTGTTGTCTTTATTGATTGCACAGCATTTTACTTCCGGGGTTATTTCGTCATGTCGTTAAATTCTGCTTTTTATCATAGAAATGAAACACTAACCCGACGTGAGGATGATCCTTCTAAAGAGTTAGTTACATAATCTTAACACCAAAACATACAGCATTCTTGATTCCTCAGGTGCCTAAATTAATCCCAAAGGATGATTTAAAAGAATATTATTAGGCTATTTTAAAAATAGGTGATATTCATGAGGATAGACAAAAAAAGAAATAAAATAAAAAATTGCAACTCACCTATACATGGAAAAAAAACAAGAAACTAAAAGTAACGGTCAAACCAGTGAACATGAACTTCACAACATATTTCAATGTAGTATGACAAAATATTGAAGAGTCTGTTTCAATGAGAATTAATGAGGTTACATTATTAATGCAAGGGTCTGTCACCTGTCTTGTTCTTTATGCTGCCTCTATTGGAAATGTCCTGCTTCCCACTTCTGAAGTTGTGATTACGACCTTGTCACATTCAAGTGCTTTGTTGTCGGAAAGAACAGGAATGATGGAGGACACCTGGTTTATTCTTGCCTATTTATGGGGAAAATCTTATTAGAGCCAAAAAATGACATTTAGAGTCCAATTCACTGACAACCGTATAAACATTAACTTGCTGACTATTCTGGAATTTTGGTCAAATACAGGCAATTTTGTGTATAAAACATACAATACATTTCAAAAAGATTATTTATATATGTAAATATGCACTACTTTAACGACAAGTCAAGGCAATGTAGCTGTTGTAGAAAAAAACTAACAAAGGATACAAGTCACAGCAGCAATCGTTCTCCCCTCTGCCGTGTTTAAAGTTTATGCCACGCCTAACTCGAGACTTGCATGGGTATCAAAATTATCCTGAGCTTCCCAGTGGGAAATACAACTGCAGAGGGTGTTCATGTCCAATTTTTAATAATTTCGAAAGCAGCGTTAGTTTGGTGACAGGATCCTGACACTAATGTGTTTGGCTTGTTCTTGTGTGAGCGTATGGCTTTGGGGGTGTTCACTGGGTTCTGCACTCTTATGTCTGTGTTTTGAGTGTTTGGGGAATGGTGTCTGGATCCTGATACATCGGTCTAGTCTTGGTTCAGTTTCGGGGTCCTGACATCCATGCTCCATGCATTTCTGTCTGTCTTGTGTCTTGTTTTCTGTTTGGGCACACGGCAGATGAGAGTGTCTGTCATGAGCTCTTCTGTCGTTTTCTGTTGGAGCACATGACTTGTAGTACCGTTGGTTTGTCATGTGCTCTTCTGTCCTGTATGTTGTTTTCTGTTGGAGCACATGACTTGTAGTACCGTTGGTTTGTCATGTGCTCTTCTGTCCTGTATGTTGTTTTCTGTTGGAGCACATGACTTGTAGTACCGTTGGTTTGTCATGTGCTCTTCTGTCCTGTATGTTGTTTTCTGTTGGAGCACATGACTTGTAATGCCGTTGGTTTGTCATGTGCTCTTCTGTCTTGTCTCAGCTTTTGTTTGTTTCTGTATGTGTGCCATGTGCTTTTCTGTGTCTCTAGTCTTGGCGCCACTCTCTTCTTACCTGATTATTGGTTTATTTGCCCCACCCGCTCTCCCTTGTTACCCTCCTGATTTCCTTCCGTGTTTATTCTCCCTTTGTCCTCTGTCCTGTGCTAGTTTGTTGTGGACGTTTCCCCATTAGGTGTTGCTGTCCAGCCCTACCTTACTGGGGCCTGTACCATGATGGTAGTTGAACAAACTCAGGGTTGCTGGATTAGTTTCGAGTTGACAAACCCAAACCAATCCAACCAGGCTTTGTTGGTACCATGATGCTGATCATCAACTTTCTCTGTCAACTCAGGCTTTGATCTTGAGTTTAGGAGTTTAGGTGTGACATCAGTAGCGATTTCACTTACTAAATAAAAATATTAAAATATTAAGAATTTAAACAAATTTACACAGCAAGAAGAAAATAGCTGTCTATGAAAGATGACAACTAAAATAAAAAAGTCTCGCTGCTGTATATCAGTGCAAGTAAAAGTTGTGAAGTTAGTTTAGTTGATAAAGGTATAGAGAGAATTGAACATTTAAGCTCACATGTAGTCATTTTATAGCTTCATCTATTGATTCTAAAGTGTATTTATATTACCTTTATATATTTATTCATTTAAAATCAGTGTAATAATAATTGATTAACTAAAATTGTACATGTGTGATCGATTAAGGGTATAATAATTACATAAGCATTACTAGAAGCCAGACGATTTTGTCTTTAAAAATCATTTGCTATGTAGTGACCTTTAATTTGGAGTAGAAACAGGTGGAGTGACTTTATCGCGCCAGACATGTGTCACTTTGCTCACAGCTGATTGGTCCAAGTTCGTTTTGCAACCTCTTACCTGGAACATAACCTGCCCAGGTTAGCCGTGGAGCGCAAGTTTCTATGGCGATGAACACTGCTAAAAGCCAAACCACTTTCATGGTGCCTAAAACCCAGGGTTGGCGCAAACTAAACTGAAACATATCGGGCTAGCCACCTAAATCGGCTTTCCCCCACAGGGTTGTTTTTGTTATGTTTTAATTTATTAGTAATAAAAAGCCCATTGAAAACTCAAGAGCAGAGTCCTCACCTGACAATTAAAGTACTTTATTTCGATTTTGACTTCATAGATGAACGATCTTAACAGAACTTTAACAAAAAGAGGAGTAATAACTTTTATAATTTTTCACACACTTTATTCAACACACATTAACATACAATAACTTCCATAACATACAATAAAGAAAATGAATTTATAAATAAATCCAAAGAGGTAGTTTTTTTTCTTCTATAGGAATGAAGCATTGAAAACATGATTTCAAATATCATTTCACAAGCTCACACTTACATACAATTAGAGGGAGTAAAGTATAATGCGTATTTGGTGTGCTGTCCAGGGGGAGGGCTCCGAGCTCGGAGTTTGCCCGAACCCAGAGTACTCCCCCCATATGTCAATGGTTAACGTGTGGAGAAGGGGTCAAGTCAAGTCATCTTCATTTATATAGCGCTTTTAACAATGGATTGTTTCAAAGCAGCTTTACAGAGATAAACATATAATTTAAGGTAACAGATTGTTTTGGCTTTATAGCGGTTCTTGAATAATGTTACTTCCAGCTAAAGTTAACTTCGATTGATTCACCTCCGTCGAAATGATCAGACTTTAAACGCGAGCCTGTGATTAACGCTGACGGCGTTCACATGCTCATTCAGAATTCTATAGTTATGTGCTTTTTAAAATATGTGCGCAGGTTTGTAATTCAAACAAACTACTTTTCTTGCCTATAATACATGGTCGTCATAGCGACGCCACAGGAAACTTCCGTGATTCTCGCTGCTCTCGCTGGATCCTCTCTTCGGCAACCAAACAAAGGAAAGTCTGCACCTCCTCGTTTGACCACGGAGTATTCTTACGAGTTGCCATAATAGTAGTATATCATGCAATCTCTGGTCAAACTATTCAAAAATGGCGGGGTTATTCAGGATTCTCCGTCTGGCGCGTGCAATGATGACACAGTGAATAGTGACGATTCTCTCTGACCAATCAGCAGTCGGCAGTGTTTTTACATCACATTTTAGTATAGAGGGTATGCGCATGACGTCACCGTCGGCCGGAGTGAATGCGGTCACGCCCACAAGTGGCAAAAAGACTGAGCGGCAGCATTTGTTTTCAGCGTGAATGCCGTGAAAAAACACACAAAACACATCCAAAACGGGAAAGAGCTTTGCGATTGACTGTACAACTAGATTTGACCAGAAATCTGAGGTACTGTATATTTTTACAGACTGCAAAAAGCTACAGAACAGACTATATTCTGCATAATTGGATGTTTTTAAATAAACACTGACAAAAAACTATACAAGTTTTAGGGCTGGACGATATGATGATATACAGTATAACATTAATGTAAGTGATCACTCGGATTTAGACATATCTATATTGTATTTATATAAAAGGTTTACAGGCAAATTTTCTTAATTTATTTCCCCGGCGTCGAAATCAGGCACATATAAATGTCAGGAAACACGATTCCTGGCTGCATGTCAATATCCATGGATCACTGGATCTTTGATAAGATGTAAGGAACACTATATCGAGTCCAACTTTTAGTTTAAACTGATAATAGTTTGTTTTACTCCCGTTTTCGCAGTTTCCCCTATTAGCTCCAGTCACGAAGCAGCTCTTTTGCCACTCAGTCCGGCTGAGGGGGGCGTGTTCCGGCGGGAAAGTGACGTTAATGCATTCCCTCTATTGCCTCAGCTCGCTCAGAACCTCGCCAGAGGTGATACAAAAAAAGCAGTGACGTGCGGTCTGGTTAGGCAAACTAGGCACTGCCTACCCTGCCAAAATTCAAAAATAAAAATGTTTATTAAATAATAAACTTGTATTTGTATTTTTACTGTTTATTCTTGTGATTTATATATGCAATATGGGTGTTATTCCAATTGTTTAGACGTTACGATGACAAATGTAGCAGTTACGCATAATCAAATAAAAAACAAATGGTAGAATAAGCAGTGCTTTTACGATCCATTCATTGCAGACGACAAGCGAAAAACCCATGTTGCGCATGCGCACTTCAGTCCTGTATTCTTTAACATGTACGGCGAAAAGCACAACTCTGCTGTGCCTTTGGACGTAAATATGCTATGCCCGTAACCATCTACGTTACATATCGGACATGGACCAATTAAAATCGAGATATTACTGGGCATTTGCGTAGCTAACGTCATTACACCACAGCTAGCCTATGCCTAATCCCCGCCAAATTCAAAGACAAAATGACAGCACCGGCCATGATCATAGAGTTAAGACATTTTTCCAAGCTCGATTTTAATTCCAAATCTGAGTTAATAGCAAGAGGGAGGTCTACGCCAGCCTTAGATGGACTAGTGCAGCAACTGAAGGCCCGTAAAGACGAGTTTTACAAAGTTGTGATCGACGTCTTTACGAGGAAAGAGCGGCGGATGGATTTTAGGCAAAAACTATTTTGGGCTTAATATTGAATTGATAAATGTGGTTGAATTAATGCAAGCCATTTGCCTTCATATTCAATTGAGCAGTGTGTGATTTTACTTTTGCTGACAGACATAATTAACCGCTGTGCAAAAATTAAGGATTAAGAATGGTTGCATTCTGATGCTGGAGTGGACATACTGGTGTGTGGCTGTGCCGCGCTTGCGTGCGTGCGTGTATGTGAGCCCGCTCTCATCCCAAGGCTTCATAAACTGACGCTTTTGACATTTCGTCTAAATCCAACGCACATGGCACCCTTTAGCGTCAATATGAGACGCAGATATATATGGGCCAGAAGGCACCTCCTAGTGGTCTAACCCTAACCCAGACCTAAACCTACCCATAACTATATTGACGCTAAAGGGTGCCATGTGCATTGGATTTAGACTAAATGTCAAAAGCGTCAGTTTATGACGCCTTGGGATGAGAATGCGTTGTGTATGTATGTATGTCTGTGTGTGTGTGTGTGTGTGTGTGCGAGAGAGAGACTGTGAGAGTACACGATATACATCCTGATTTGTACATTTCTTGTTAATACCATTTTCTTCATAAATGCTGCGCTTGTGCGTAACGTTTACTGTTATTACGTATTATTAGCCTAAACAACAAATCAGGTAATCTGGCTTTCATAACTCAGTGCCTAGCCTCTTTAAGACATCACTGCACGTCACTGGAAAAAAGTACCCGAAAGCAGGTACAGGTACAACTTTTACACAGTGGAAATCCAAACAAAGGCGAGTCGAGTCGAGCCGGTACTGTGTAGTGGAAAAGCACCGTAAGTGACTACTTCGTTTAGAGATGCAGTTTTCAAAAGATGTTGATGCTGAAACCTTTGTCCTTGCATTTGTCTCTCTTTGACCATCTACCAGCTTAGCAAGCAAGTTTCTATAAAACCAACATGCAATTCCTGTGCTCCTCCCAGTGGTCTTCTTCAGCACGAGCTCTATCGACTGTCGGCATCCTGTGCGCAGAGCTTTGTTTGACTTCTACTGAGCACTGCCCCATGTACTCTGGTTTACCATCACACAAACACTTCAGGCAAAGTCTTGCAATCCAAATGCTTGGTGACAATCAAGTTCTTGCCTTGATGTGGCATTTTCAGCAAAGAGTCTTTTGAGAGCTTCTTGTTGCTTTGGAACACATTCCTTAAACAAACCTGTGGTAAACATGTATTTGGTAAATACCTTAAAAATACATGCCTCAAAGACAAAGTATATACTTTATATAGGCTATTAAATTAATAAATTACTTACATAGCTTAAGCAAAGCATCAGGAGTGCCACACCGAGGACTGTGACGGCCACGACTACATAAATTGTATCACTTTTATTAAATTCCATTTGCTCAACTGTAAGATGCTCTAAAAATACAAAACACATCAACATCAGATTGTTAGTTTGCCCACTTTTATCATTCATTTGCTATTGCTGTTATTATTGCTTTTAGATGAATTACAGCATTAATTAATGTGCTAGATCACCCCAGGGAACTTAATTTTGATTAAAAAAGCAACAAATTTGTGTTTTTAAGCTTAAGAGTATAAATTTATTTTTGTGGCCATTCAAAATCCCCACACTTACCATAGACCTTCAGAACGATTTCGCCTTCCTGGTTCTGATGGCCAAGAGGAGCAGACAGAAAGCAGTTGTATATCCCACTGTCTTGTGCAGTTACATTAGACAGAAGAAGGCTCTGTGTTCTCTCAAGCAGGTCAACCTCTCGTTCGACACCATTGTATTTCTCCACTTTGCCATTGTTTTCAGTTAGTCTTACAAGACCAGTTATCGTTCGGGGAGGCCCTTCAACAATCTGTAAAACAGAAGTTTAATTCATTAAGTTAAACGACATCTTCATTTAAAACAACACTGAACATCTCGCTATAACATTAGGGACTAGCCTAATTTGTATGAAGTACCCTGACAAAAATGTAAAAGCAACAAGTAGGCTACTGAATTACTTTCATTGCACCTTGAATAGGCCTACCTGCCTACATATCACATTGACCTTTATTTGGCAGAAAATTTAAATATTAATATTAATCTGCTTCACTGTTTAATACTTTTTAAAAATGTCAAATTAAATGTAGGCTACTTAGACATTTTTTTTAATATCTGAATAGATCGTTTTAGTGGTTATTGAAGCAAAACGAACATCTAGTAAAGAAAAGATGATAGGGAAAAAACACAAGGTTCTCAGTAAAGTATACAAATGTTGAACTTTACCTTGTACCATGTCACCGAGCGGTACCGGATACCCGCCTTTGATTTCGCAGCACAAGGCAACTCGACGTCCTCGCCAATGACAGTGCGAATCTCATGCCTTACACCCTCCGCCACAGCTGCAAATAAAACACCTCATGTCAACCTGGATCAACAGAGTCTGCGTGAAAATACTCGCAGGAATACGGGTGGAGTCTTACCTAAAGTTACAAGACAAACGATGAATTCCGAGAAGTAATGCATGGTTCTGGCTATCTTGGTCGGTGTCGACATGGTTTATATATCATCGCGCTTGCTCACTTGGCTTTTGGGGAAGTTGGAAAATCCCACACGCGAGTGACTGAACTGAAGAGAAAGTATAGGTATAACCCGGAACCGGTGTGATGGTGTGATGTGATAGTAGTTTACTTTCATTGTTGCAGTGACACCTGATAGGGACTCAAACAAGCGATGAGTTGGATCAAAGAAGTTTTCGTGGGTTTGATATCGCTATCGTTCTTTTGTTGGCCTGGTAAGATCTAATTCAAATACAAAAAGCCATCGCTTCACATTCATTCTCGATAAAATTGCTGAGGCTTGAAGTTATGCAAAACATAGTGCGATGCATGACGTCCGCAGCGTTTAATTAACGTTACAGTCCGTTGCAGTCAGCCTGATAGGCACGAACGGACAATGCTTGGTGTTATTCATATTTTATTATTATTATTATTATTATTATTATACTTGCACGCGTAATGTTTTCTGAATTGTAGCCTATGTGCTTTGCGGCAGTTCTGTGAGAAACGCTGGATAAGCTTCTTCAAAAGGTTTATTTAACAATGCATCTTAATCTTGTTAAAAATGTGTGTTTATATATATGCAGTTAATAAAAAAAATTTAAAAAAGGTTTGCGAGATTTAAAGATTCACTTGGAAAATCCCCCTGGGATTCCCCCCATATTACGCAATTACGCACGCGGCAGTTTCAAATCAGCCCTCACTGCCACTCTCAATCAAGTAAACGTGGTAGCCTACTGTACACCACAGAAACGTATTTCACATATAAGAATAAGTTGATTCGGTTTAAATGTCTATCTATCTATCTATCTTTAGTCTGGACTATAGTCACAGAGACAACACAAAGGTACACCTGCACGGAAGATTTACACCATGCAGAATCTGAATATGCGATGAAGCACCCAGACTGTGATCAGTATTGGTCTGCACAGGAACTTGTGAGTATAATAAAGAATTGATTGAAGTTAAGTAATAGATTCTATATATAGAATACTTAGAATACTCTGCAACTTACTGACTTTCATGCTGTTTACCTTAGTCCATTGGAACGTTTTTGAGATTCACCCCGGAGTGTCACAGTCCATGCAAAGAGTTGTTCGTTGGTAGGATCACATTGACTGAATGTGTCAATATCACCCTGGCTGTAGTATGCACACAAGTGAGTCATTTTCTGTGCACTACAGGGCATGTATTTTAAGAATCCGCATTTGAATAGCACATTAACCTGCATCTGTCTCTTTAAATTGTAAAGGATGATTTGTCTGAACACCGTGTGCATTTCTATGGTAAGTTTATGTTCTACCAATAATATATTGTTATAACAAGTATATGACAAGTTAATGCTTTTACACATTTGTCGTTGTTGTTTCGTTTTAGGCAAAAGGGTCCCTCAATCACTGCACAAACCTGCGAAGAGAGGTCGCATTGGTAAGAAAAAACAAAATGTGTGTGTGGGTGGAGGGGTACTACAATCAATAGTTCTGTTAAGTACAGAAATATTTTTGGTTTCATTTCAGAGGATTTCTCTGTTTGTTTATCTCTTCTTTTTTTTTTAGGTATTTTCCTGTCCATTGCCTTGCTGGTCATAACCATTGCATGTCTACTGCTGAATGCAATCAAGCCACTCGCTAAGATATTGGAGGAAGAGAGCCTTCAATAGAGATTCACATTTTTACAGTTTTTACATTTTATTTTTGTTAGCTTCATCACTTATAGCATAGGAATTAGAGATGCACCGACCAATACTAAATTTCCTCTACCGATTATTCAGAATGATATCTGCCAATACGGATATAGTTTTATTTTCTATAGGAAAGAAATTATCTCCCAAATAATAATGTAAACTGTACAGGGAACCCTCTCATTTGGGACATTAATATAATACTAGAGGTTAGAATTTACAACAGAGCTATTATATTCAACAGCTATTTATTTTCAGATATAATAGTTACACTCAATTAAAAACTGAAATGTTTGTATAACACATTTGCACATAAGGTATAAACACTTGTCCTAATGGCATAAACACTTGTCCTAACGGCAAATTTATTCAAACATGCATAAATAATTAACAGTAAATAAGCTTCTCTCCCAATTATTTTTTTTATTATTCATTGCTTACTAACAAACTGTAATCACAGTAACTTTAATAACTTTCCTAAGGTAAATGCAACGTTAAGTGACATTTTACTCACATGCTGGTTTATTGAAGTCTTTCCGTGGTTGAAACACAGATTGAGTGATGACATTTCAACAATGAAGCCGTGAACTTCACATACTTTTTAAAATCCAGAATTTAGTGGATCCTGGAAAGCGCTCATTGTCACAATTGTAAACACCATGGCGTTCTTCTTCCATGAGGGGTTTTGGCATTACAGCATGTTTTTTTTTACACATTTTTTTTTTTTTACATCATTTCAGCTAGTTGCCTAGGCTTCATTTCTCATTTTCATTTAGTTTAACTTGAGGTACTAAAATAAAATTATAAAAAACTAGACATATTTAAAAAAAAATTTTTTTTTATAAAACTTTAAAATAAAAATTTAAATAAACACTGATTCAAAATATTTATAAAGCCATTATCTAGGCAATAGTTAGATATGTGTACATAAAAGTTTAAGTGTAAATGGAGAGACATGAAAACACTTCACTTGTGTTTGATGTCTCCCCAAGGTGCAAAATTATATATTATGCTGCCCATAAAAAAATGACAGTATAGTAGCCTGCAGTATTAATATAACTAAATACTTTATGTACTATTTTTTTTTGTACACATAGCTGTGTAAATGGCGACATGAAAACACTTCATTTGGGTTTGATGTCTCCCCAAGGAGCAAAATTATATATTATGCTGCCCATAAAAAAATGACACAGCATTATATATATATATATAATATTGTTAATTCAACTATTTTTGGATTTTCTTTGCTTCATATCTACCTCTGACGATTGTATGTTTTACTGCTAGTACTGTTTTTTTTAAATAAATGCTGCTTGTTTTAAAAACGTTTAAAACTGAAAATTCATTTAAATGTTTTTAATTGTGTTTAAAGTGTACAAATCATATTTAAGGCCACTGTAGTAAAAACAAGACCTTAAGAACCAAATCAAACACAATGGTAAGTTACATGTAGCAATACTACTTTAATGTATGTTTAGGAATTTAAAACGCCCCTTTTTACATTGAACATTATAGAATTTGCAGGTTATTAAATGTTTAGTGATGTGAAAATACATTATTGCCCTGTTATAAGCAAATGCATTCACATAAGATAAAGCATTTTCCTAAATAGATTTTACAGTCATTCAAAAATGTTTGATAATGACCTGAACACAGATCAGAAAATGTTGTGGTTACGCTGTAGTCATGACACACAATCATACACAGTTTACAAAAAAATTGTCTTTAATTCAACTTAATGCATCAAAAGGGAAATACATATTTCCCTGAAACTACTGGGCAAAAGAACTGCATTGTCTCTAAATAATTTAAGACTTGTTTTTAGAGAAAATAAAACATGATATTTCAGGACACAGTAGATGTATATTTAAGATGCTTTACAAAATTATTTACATGTCTGTACTGTATACATGAAACCAAAACATTGTTGATGAATGAAAGCAAAAG
Organism: Rhinichthys klamathensis goyatoka; assembly: GCF_029890125.1. Lineage (NCBI taxonomy): Eukaryota > Metazoa > Chordata > Actinopteri > Cypriniformes > Leuciscidae > Rhinichthys > Rhinichthys klamathensis. The sequence continues at coordinate 49,481 of NW_026607246.1, read as the reverse complement.
TGCTGGCAGTATTCATTTGTGTAGTTTCATTTGACGCCTTCAAAGAATCAAACTAGTAAAACAAAACCCGTAGAGACTTGGGGCCTCATTTATAAAGTGTGCGTACGCACAGATTTGATCTTCGAGTGCGTGTACGCTAAAATCCACGCCAACGTTCAGAAGAAACAGTCTTTGACGTGGAAAAGTGCTTAGCGCTACGTCAGGGTCTGAGCAGACGTCAGAGAACTCTTTGGCCTCGTTTACACTGCAGGTCTTGATGCCCAATTCTGATTTGTTGCCTATATCCTATTTTTTTGACCGTCCGTTTACACATTCTTTAAATTGTGACCCATATCCGAGTCATGTGTTTACACTTGACATAGATCCGAAACATCGCGCATGTTTAAAGGGGTCTTCTTGCACAGATGGACGAACGCGCAGCGAGATCTCAGGACTGGTGAGAACATAGCCTACAACACGATCTCATGAAAGTGAGTGTCTATAGCACGAATTTGATTTCACGTGCCATTTATACGCCAAAAATAGTTTTTGCTTGCATATGACACGCACTGTATACGTGTGTATTAAACGCCATAAAGTGCGTATCATACACGCAAAAACTATTTTTGTCGTAAATGGCACGTGAAAAGAAAAAAATCCGTGCAATAAACGCACTTTCATGAGATCGTGGCAGGCTTTAACGAGGAGCAGTGGGTCCGAAATTTTAGGATGAGCAAGCCAACCTTTGATATGTTGTGTCAACGTGTGTCCACATTCCTCTCCTATACGACGACACAATGTTTCGTCGGGCCATCCGTCCCTTCGCAGATGCGAGTCGGGGTTTCTCTCGTCATTAAACCGCGGAGACGAAGCCTAATGCCTCAGAAAATCCGATCTGCCTGTTTACATGACAGTCGCACTGGCACATATCTGATTTATTTCCACATATGAACGAGGCCTGAAACCGATCTCAAAATATCCGAATGCATGCGTTTTTTTCCTGTTTACACTGTCATAGAACACATCCGATCTGTGTCGCATATGAGTAAAAAATCGGAATTGGGTCACATTTCACTGACAGTGTAAACGAGGCCTTTGTCTAAATCACACGTACGCACATTTGAGAAATGATCGTAAGATCAAATGTAGGATGGTTTCTACGCAACAATTTATAAATGAGACTCTTGATCTCCAGGTTTTGACTCCAGTCTGTCTTGATTCCAGTCTGCACCCAACAGCACAATATTCATGGTCTCTGCTAGAAAGGCCCTTCTGTCCCAGGTCAATCACAATCCTCCCTGTTCTCAGGCCTGGCTGAGGGGGCCTTTGACCAATCCCATCTCTTTGCGCACTACAGGTGCATGAATGCTGCAGTCTCGCGCCTCGCACACACCAGGTATTCCTGCACCACCAGCCATGCCAGGCTGACCCACACGCCCAGGAAACCCACGAGGTCCCTGTGGGCCCTCAATGCCATCTTTAGGTTCTGCTGGATGGCCTGGCAGTCCTGTTTGGGGAAATACACCAGAGTTACTGTAACTACATCTAATCCACAGTTATTGAGGGAGATTTCAGACCTGTAGATCGTTTATGGAACAATGTTTCAGTTCACTTTTACAAGGCAACATTGCAAAGAGTACCAGAGTGTACATACGTACACCAATGAGCCAAAGCATTATGACCACCTGTCTAATGCTGCTGGTCCTTCGTGTGCCAACAGAACATAGCAGACTCGCCAAACCATGGATTCAACTAGACCTCTGAAGGTGTCCTGTGGTATCTGGCATCAAGACATTAGCAACAGATCCTTCAAGTCCCGTAAGTTGTGAGGTGGAGTTGCAGTGGATCGGACTTGTTGAGATCAGATTTAGATCTGGGGAATTTGGAGGCCAGGGAAACACCTTGAACTCATGTTCCTCAAGCCATTCCTGTACAATGTGGAAGGGTGCATTATTCTGCTGAAAGAGGCTATTGCAATCATCAGGGAATACCATTGCCATAAAGGAGTGCACCTAAGTTAGCAATGTTCAGATAAGTGGCAAGTGTCAAATTGATGTCCACATGAATGGCCGGACCCACGGTTACCTGGCAGAACATTGCCCAGAGCATCACACTTCACCCACCAACTGTCATCTTCCCGCATCTTGTCCAGTTCCAACACTTGTGTACCCATTGTAGGGGCTTTCAACAGTGGACAGTGGTCATCCCTTATACCGGTCTGCTGCTACGCAGCACCATATGCAACAGTGCGATGAGATGTGATGTGATGTGACACATTCCTCCCATAAGCATCATTAAAATGTAGTGTGACTTGTGCCACAGTAGACCTTCAGCTGGTTCAGACCAGACAGGATAGCCTTTGTTGCCCTCACATCAATGAGCCTTGGGCGCCCAACACCCTGTTGCCGGTTTGTGGTTTGTCCCTCTGGACCACTGTTGGTAAATTCTCACCACTGCTAACCAGGAGCAACCCACAAGCCTTGGCGTTTCAGATATGCTCTGACGGATTCGTCTGGCCATAACATTGTGGCCCTTGTCAAAGTCTCTCAGGTCTTTACTCCTGCCCATTTCTCCTGTCTCCATCACATTGACTACGAGAACTGATTGTTTGCTTACCATCTAATCAACCCAGACCTTGACATGTCACATTGTTAGGGTATGATCAGCATTTTTCATGACACTTGTTTTGCCCCCAGTTTGGTTAGTCTTTTATGAACATATCAATCACACTCAAATCAACACCAACAGTTCTGAGATCCCCTGAACAAGGTGGTCTAAACCTGCCTTATTTGGTGCGGATCCGAGCGTGATTGCCGTATTCATATAAGCCTAAATGAACTGAACCAAGGGTGAAAACGCCAGTCTCCAAAACAAACCTTCTAAGTGAACCAGGTGTGAAAACGCCCCAAAATTACCTCTGAGGCCTTGGTGACCATCATGCCCAGGAAGACCTTTGCCAGCATCACCTCTCTGTCCTTTCTGACCTTTTGTACCTTTAGAAAAACACAGTGAGCTCATCTGTATGCATAAACAGCTTTTTTGTTTAGTTAAAACTTTTAATAGTGATGTCGGCACAGTACCTCTGTCCCCTGGAGCTCCTTTCTGGCCCTCTAGACCTTTCATGCCTTGGGGGCCTCTTTCTCCTTTAGCACCTGCCTTTCCTGCTTTACCCTGAATGAAATACAATGTGTTAAAAAAAGTAAGAGTGCTGTTATATGACAGATTTGTGTCAACTCATATTTCAGCTCACTGTTTTTCCTGAACTTCCTGGGGGTCCTGTGACACCTGGGGGTCCGATGAGGGTACGGTTGTTGATGGGACAGCCCTGTACGCATTTGGCACGTATAGATGCAGCATACTGGGAGATCTGAGCAGTGACCACACCTTGACACAGCTGCAATATCTGGTCATCCGTCAGTCCTGGACCCTGCACAGAGCGAGTTGTACAAATGTTTTCTGCGTTCTGGCCTAAAATTCTTTCATACACCCAAAATTAATTTATTTCTCATAATAATCATGATGATACTCACATGTGCACCTGGCTCTCCTTTCGGGCCACTCTGTCCTTTCCCTCCCAGGTCTCCGCTAGGTCCTCCTTCTCCTCTGGGACCTGGAAGACCTGGAGGTCCAATAGGACCAACAAGCCCATCGCGGCCAAAACGACCCTTCACTCCACGCTACACATAAAAATAAACTTTTACTTGTGATAAACAACAGGATTTATTTTGTACTTTTTACTACAATAAATTGATCAAAAGTGACAATAAAAGTTTTTAAATTGTGACAAAAAAATCAATTTAAAATAAGTTTTGAACTTTCTATTCATCGAAGAATCCTGAATTTTTTTTATTATGTTTCCGCAAAAAAATATTAAGCTACTGTTTTTAACATTGATATAATAGGAAATGTTTCTTTAGCACCAAATCAGCATATTAGAATGATTTCTGAAGGATCATGTGACACTGAAGACTGGAGTAATGATGCTGAAAATTCAGCTTTGATCACAGGAATAAATTACATTTAGAAAACAGTTATTTTAAATTCTAATACTATTTCACACTATTACTGTTTTATAAGAAAATTTCAAAAACATTATATAAAATTATATTATTGTTATTGGAATTTTTGTCTTTTATTTAAATAGGACAATGAAAAGTGAGAAGAAATACTATGGAGAAACAGTGTAGTCCGGATTCAAACCTGCATCCTTGTACGTCATGAGCTTGTGGACTACCACTGTTCCACGGCTCTGACGTAAAATAGTTTCACTCAATGATGACAAACCTGGCCTTTGTCACCACGAGATCCAGCGTCTCCCTAAAACAATGACGAAATTGTGGTTAAAATAAAAAACTGTGGCTAGTGTAATGGAAACAGGAAGAGAAACTGTGATGGCTGGTACCTTATCTGCTTTAGCACCCTTCCCTCCTTTTCGTCCTTGTGTCCCCTGAGAGAGTCATGAATTCAATTAAATCAATTCATATATCCAAATAGATCATTTTAATGGTGACACCATAATTTTATCTAATGCCTATAAAAAGTTTGGGGCTAATATTATACTGATGTTAAATGCTTTTTATATTACCTTCTCACCATCTGGGCCTGTTTCCCCTTTGGCACCCTGTACATCAGAACAACAAATAGTGAAACTAAGCATTTGATTAATAGACAGGTGGTTAATCAATCAGAAACTAAAATTAGTTGCATACTGTGGGCCCAGGCAAGCCTTTTGGCCCAGGTTTCCCTGGAACTCCTGCATCCCCACTGTCTCCTTGTGGACCCTATGGAAAGAAAATAAAGAAAAAGTCAAATAAAATCTCAAGCTTGCTCTTTTTATTATGGGGGGAAAAATCAAGGTGGATGTTCTTGATATTGCAAAACAGTATTGAACAATGTTAACAGTTCTGCTTGAAGAATAATTGTGTTAGTCACATATACTGTAAATGAGTAATCGTTTATTGCCTTTTATGATGTAGAATAAACTACATGTTTAGACTACACTATGCATAGTACTGTACAGTCTCATTTCCTTTTGGGGGAAACATTTAAGGGGAAATCCGGATAATCTGCACGCCTACACTGCAAAGTTACATGTAATGAAACTGCTGAAGGTAAAAATAGAACCTAGTTTCACTTTCAGTCTCGGGACTGTCTGGTGAATCCCCCACCATTCAGGGGCATTCCTCTGGATTACCAACAGTAACAAGATAATATATCAGATTTCTGGTGATTTCCAACTTCCAAAAATATGGTGCACTCCCACAGAATAATAATGTGGCTTTTGTTTTAATCTAGAAGAGATCACATGTCAGTCAACAGATTAACCCTGTGTGGTTTCTGATTGTGTCACGCACATTTGAAATATTTGAGAAGTGTAATATCGCCACAAAGGGCCAAAATCTTACCACACTTCCTACTCTTCCAGATGGCCCCCTCAGACCACGATCACCTTTCAAACCCTGAGGAAAAGAGGAAGACGGAAATTTACAAACTTTTTTGCAAACTCAAAATTTTGGAAAAAGAATTCCTTATTCTTTACAAAGAAATGGCAAGTGGATAGTGGAAACTGAATTATGACATTTTTAAGTAGAAAAATGAAATAGTATTTTCTACTCCTATAATCTTTGATTTATTTACAACTATATATAAATGTGTGTGTGTGTGTGTGTGTGTGTGTGTATTGTATTTTCTCTGACCTTGGGTCCAAAAAACCCAGGCACCCCCTCAACTCCTGGAACACCCAGAGGACCCTGGAAGATATATTATTATTATTATTATTAGGAGCCAAGTACTGAAGGTGCTATTGTATCTGTTGGCATTCTTCTTCATCTTCCGTTTCTTCTTCTTCCGCTCTGGAAGTCTATGGCAGCCCATAGAACGGTATGGTAAATACCGGTTTCGGTTTTGAAATTTTTGCACACTGATAGAGGACAGTCAGTCTGAACTGTCACCATGGTCTTTAACTCAAACCTTCAAGCGCCACCAACTTTCCAAATTTTCACTTGTGTTTATGCAAATAACTTTTTAACCGTAAGGGCTAGAAACATTTCCTCTGATTCTGTGTCTCACAAATATTCGATGCAATTGATTGCAACTAGGGTTGTAACGGTATGAGATTTTCACAGCATGATAATCGTCTCATAAAATATCACGGTTTCACGGTATACGGTATTAAACAATCATTATTATTATAATCATCAGCTACAATGACCCTTAAATGAATGAAAACATCTCGGTTACATATGGTAACCCTCGTTCCCTGAAGGAGGGAACGGAGACGCCACGTCAAGACCGACGAATAGGAATCTCGCTAAAGAGGCCAATCTACTTTGAGTGAAACTAAACAAGCCAATATACATTGGTGTGCAAACATTTGCATAAGCTGTGCAGCCTCGCAGCGCAGGTATCTAACGAGCAGCTGGTTTGATTGCACTTCAGTTTTTTGCTGAGGAGCCAAGCCTGAAAAAGCTGGCCGCCCTGGCGGACAGCAGCAGATGTGGCGACAGGACTTGGCGTCTCCGTTCCCTCCTTCAGGGAACGAGGTTTACCATATGTAACCGAGACGTTCCTCTTCAGTCGGTCAGTCGACGCCACGTCGAGACCGACGAATAGGAATCCCTACCAAAGGGCCACAGCTGCTTCACCCCATTCAGCGCCATGTGCAAGCCTCTACCCCTTCTTGCCTGGAAGGACGATAGGAGGAGGCTTACACAGAGTGTACCTGTCACTGTTGTTCCGTGAAATAGTGAGTGACTTAGCCCAAGGGAAAGACACGGGCTTCCATTAGGAGCAGCCGTGGAGAATATACACATATGGGATCCCCGTAGGGTCACACATATGGAACCCAGCCTTGATTCGGTTCTCAAGGATTCAGCGGATAAAGGCCTGGCGCCGGACTATCCGCCATGTCCGGGCCGAGGGTGTTTGGAGGACTCAACAGGTTTTTCACTCTGGAGCAATAAGAGGGCACAGTAGGGTGCAGCAAGCCGACAGAGCGGGGCCTCTCAGTGTTTCTACCCGTCTAGGATGAGAACACAGGAGGAGACCGGCTCTAAACGTAGGCTACAGTATCTAGCGAACGTGTTAGGTGTTGCCCAGCCCGCAGCTCTACAGTTATCTGTTAGCGGGGAGCCACGTGCCAGTGCCCAAGAGGATGCAACGCCTCTCGTGGAGTGTGCATGCAACCTGAGCGGGCAGGGCACGCCTTGTGCTTGGTAAGCCAAGTTCTGTCCACGTACATATGCAGAGCGCGAATGGGACAGAGCAAAGCCAGGGCTGGGTCTGCCTCCTCCAGGGGCAGCGCTTGCAGGTTCACTACCTGGTCCCTGAACAGAGTGGTAGGAACCTTGGGCACATAGCCAGGCCGGGGTCTCAGTACCACGTGGTTGTCACCTGGCCCGAACTCTAGGCACGATTCGTCGGCCGGAAATGCCTGCAGGTCCCCTACCCTCTTGATAGAGGCCAGTGCAACCAGCAGCAAAGTCTTCATGGAAAGAAGCTTTAAGTCTGCTGATTGCAAAGGCTCAAAGGGAGCATCCTGAAGTGCTCGAAGCACCAGGGAAAGGTCCCAAAAGGGTATGGAGGGGGGTCGAGGAGGATTTAATCATCTCACCCCCCTAAGAAACCTGACAACCAGGTCGTGCTTTCCAACTATGTGGTTGTGATATGCTGAAATAGCTGCAGCATGTACTTTGAGGGTGGAGGGCTCCAACCCTTGCTGCAAGAAGGAAAGCACAGACCCTATCGAACATCTTCGGGGGTCTTCTCAGTGAGAAGAACACCACTCGACGAACAGGTTCCACTTCAGGGTGTAAACACATCTCGTGGATGGCGCCAGTGCTGAAGTGATGGTGTTAAGTACCTCTGGGGGAAAGTCACCTAGAACCTCAGCGTCCCGTCCAGGGACCAGACATGGAGTTTCCAGAGGTCTGGACGTGGGTGCCATAGGGTGCCCCCTCTCTGAGTCAGAAGATCCTTCCTTAGAGGAATGGGCCAGGGAGGGACTGTCATGAGGAGCATGAGTTCTGGGAACCAAGTCTGGGTGGGCCAATAGGGAGCCACTAGAAGGACCTGCTCCTCGTTCTCCCTGAGTCAAGTCAAGTCAAGTCACCTTTATTTATATAGCGCTTTTTACAATACAGATTGTATCAAAGCGCTTCACAGTGATAACATAACATGAAAACAATATAACAAAGCTTGTTTCTAAAAGAAAATTGCGTCAGCGTCCACCTTAAGTAAGGCAGATCAATAACATTATTGAATATTAAATGTCCCCAACTAAGCAAGCCAAAAGCCAAGGCAACAGTGGCAAGGAACCAAAACTCCATCAGGTGACAGAATGGAGAAAAAAACCTTGGGAGAAACCAGACTCAGTCGGGGGGCCAGTTCTCCTCTGGCCAATGAAGGAACAGTGCATGATTCGGGCAGCATTACAAGTCAGATTGGATCGGAACATTTAGAGTATTTATCCATTTCCATCTTTTGGAAGTCCAAGTAATCACGCCGGTATTAAGACGAGTTGTTGAGGATCAGTGCCGTCCACCATAGAGAGTCCATATCGCCGGTGTTGAGTCGTCTCTTCACAGGCTTTGTGATTGGAGCATCTGAAGTCTCCGTGAGAGGCTGGATACAAACTGGAGCTGACGAACGCCATTTTCTCGGGACTCGCGTCCCGAGATAACAGCAGAAAAGCAAAAAGGGAAAATAATTAGCGTAGCTGCTGTTCATAATGATGATTTCCATAACACAGGCGTAAATGATAAAACATGAAGACAGTGACTCTTGCGTCCCAAAATCACCCCCCTCCGTCCCCCACTCAACTCAGCCTTGCTTACTGACCTCTACGTCCCTCCTGCTGCTGAGACCTAACCACAATCTCACAATCTCTCCGCAACCCAACCATACGCGCCAACCCTGTTGACTAAGGCTGTCGAGCCCCACTGGTGCGTTAATATGCAGTTTCAGTGGACAACGGTTCCGTATGGCATACCACCTACCGCAAAACACAATATCTGCCCAACCACCCGTCATTCACGCAATATACACAGGAACGTAATGACTGTAAATACTATGCAACCTATAAAAATAACCTACAGTCTCTTCAAGTTTTATAGTATTAAATGCATTTGATCTGATTCAGCAGTGGTATAAAAGGTAAGCATTATGTAAATGCTTGGCTAAAGAGATGCGTCTTTAATCTAGTTTTAAACTGGGACAGCGAGTCAGAGCCTCGAACAATATCAGGAAGGCTATTCCAGAGTTTAGGAGCTAAATGTGAGAACGCCCTCCCTCCTTTAGTGGACTTAGATATCCTAGGAATGACCAGAAGCCTCGAATTTAGTGATCTTAAAGAACGCGATGGATTGAAGGTCCATTAAATACACAGGAGCTAAACCATTTAGGGCTTTATAGGTCAGTAATAGTACTTTGTAATTGATACAGAACTTGATAGGTAACCAGTGTAGAGATGATAAAATTGGTGTTATATGATCATATTTTCTTGACCTAGTAAGAACTCTAGCGGCTGCATTTTGCACTAACTGTAGCTTGTTTATTGAGGATGCAGGACAACCAGCTAATAAAGCATTACAGTAATCTAGTCTCGAGGTCATGAATGCATGAACTAACTTTTCTGCATCAGAAACAGATAGCATGTTACGTAATTTAGCAATGTTTCTAAGGTGGAAAAAGGCTGTTCTTGTAACATATGAAATATGATTTTCGAAAGACAAGTTGCGGTCTAGTATAACTCCCAGGTCTTTTACCGTAGAGGATAAAGTAACAGGACATCCTTCTATATTAAAGTTGTATTGTAAGTGGTTTTGTGGGTAGTAGTTTTTTGGACCAATAATACCTCCGTTTTATCTGGATTTAGTAGCAGGAAATTACGCGTCATCCAGCATTTTATATCTTTAAGACACTCTGTCAATTTTGATGAGTTAGTGTTTTCATCTGGCCGTGATGAAATATATAATTGAGTGTCATCAGCATAACAGTGGAAATTAATTCCATGTTTTCTTATAATATTACCAAGTGGCAGCATATATATTGAGAATAGCAGAGGGCCTAACACCGATCCTTGCGGCACTCCATATTCTACTGACGTTATCTTCGATTTTTCCCCATTTAAACAAACAAAATGGTAACGGTCCGATAAGTACGATCTGAACCAGCTTAATGCCTGTCCCTGAACTTTGCAGTGTCTGCGCAAGTAGGCTCACTGAGGGAAACGCATATTTGAAAATTTTGAAGTATATTCCTGGCACGGCGGGATGATTGCCACCCAGTGAGTGCCGTGATGCCACACCCATCTCGGGACTCGGCCGTGAAGCCAGTGCTGAAGCGGTCTCATATGAAGCAGGCCGAGCGGGGTTACCACTGCAGCCGCTGCCAAATGCCCCAGGAGCCTCTGAAAGAATTTCAGTGGGACCGCCGTCCTGCCTTTGAACGTGTTCAAGCAGTTCAGCACCGACTGAGCGCGTTCCTCTATGAGGCGTGCTGTCTGTGCGACCGAATCCAACTCCATACCGAGAAAAGAGATCCTCTGCACAGGGGAGAATTTGCTCTTTTCCCAGTTGACCCGAAGACCCAACTGGCTGAGGTGCCTGAGCACGAGGTCCCTGTGTTCGCATAGCTGATCTCGAGAGTGTGCTAGTTTGTGTCAGTCACAGAGATAGTTGAGGATGCGGACGCCCTGTTCTCTCATGGGAACAAGGGCCCCCTCCGTGACTTTCGTGAAGACACAGGGAGACAGGGACAGCACGAAGGGCAGGACCTTGTACTGATTAGCGGAGAAACGGCCTGTGTCGAGGAAGAATCGAGACATGAAAGTACGCGTCCTTCAGGTCGATTGCTGCAAATCAATCTCGGGGACGGATGCATTCGAAAATGCGTCTCTCCGTGAGCATTTTGAACGGTAGCTTGTGGAGGCTCCGATTCAAAACTCGCAGATCCAAGATCGGTCGTAACCCACCACCTTTCTTGGGTACAATGAAGTAGGGACTGTAGTGCCCTGACCTCATATCAGTTGGAGGGACCGGCTCTATCGCGTCCTTCACCAGTAGGACTGCGATCTCCGCACGCAAGACATGGGCATCGGCTGCTCTCACTGTAGTGGAATGGATGGCCCAAAACTTGGGGGGACGCCGGGCGAACTGAATCGCATAGCCGAGCCTGATGGTCCGAATAAGCCAGCGAGATGGACTGGGGAGGGCTAACCAGGCTCGCAGAGACCATACAAGCGGGACCAAAGGGACCTTCTGTACAGCCGAGAACTGCTGGGCAAAGTTCTCGACTGCATCGCCGAAGAGGCCGGTCTGGGACACGGGGGAGTTAAGGAACTGGAGCTTGTCGGTCTCCTGCATGTCGAACAGACACAGTTCATCGCACCACCCACTGACCGCGAAGTTCCTGGAGAACTTGTGGATCATGGCCACCCTCGTGCAGGTCCTTCAGTGCCTTGGCCTGATGGACTTGCAGCAACGCCATAGCGTGCATGGTAGAGGCAGCTTCCCCAAAGGCCTTGTAAGCCTTGCCGAATAGGTCCGACGAGTTCCTACAGGCCCGGGAAGGAAGACACGGTTCTCCACGCCAAGTGGAGTTAGGGCACAGTTGCATTGCAACGGCCTGCTCATCTGGCGGGATGTGCGTGTATACCTTAGCTGCCCCGCCATCAAGGGTGGTGTGGGAGGAGGAGCCACCGAGACGGTTTCTGGCAGTAAAAGGTGCCGTCCACGTCCCTGTGAGCTCCTCATGCACCTCTGAGAAGAAATGCACTGGGGTGGGTTGCTGAGAACCAGCGCGCGCCACCCCGAGATACCAGTCATCCAGCCTCGAGAGCTCGGGACACGGTGGAGGGTTCCACACGAGCCCGATCCTGTTGGCGGCCCGGGAAAGCATGGCCATCATCCCCGAAGGAGACAGCGGAGCCGAGTCGTCGTCCACGGAGAGGTCTGACCCACCCTCCGATGCAGCAATCGACATCTGGTCGTCGCAGGGAGCACCAAAGGAAACGACTGGTACACACCTCGAGGATGGTCCAGCACACTCCATTGGTGGCTCAACTGGCTGCGGAGCATGAGAGGAATGAGGGTTCCAAGGGGGTTGGTTCCCCAAAGGAAGCGCGCTCACCGTGATCCTCAGGTCTCCAGTCTCTCTGCCCGAAGCAATCCTCTGAGGAGGACTGGGTCGAGGCAGATGCACGGGGACTCCGCCCCTTTGCAGGAACGAGAGTCTCGACCGCAGCTCCGAGATGGTCATCTTCCAACAATGGGTACATGACTCATCCACGAACGCTGCCTCAGCGTGTTCGAGGCAGCGATCGTGACCATCCCGTGACCCCAGGTAACGACCACATCCAGAAACACATGGATAGAAAGTCATCTTGAAAAAGACGGTTTCTATCGGTGTAAGTTCTTTTAGGGACTACTCTCACTGGTGCTGAAACAAGCAGGGGAACAGTCACTGCGAACACAGACAGGAATGTGTACCTGTCTGTGCGCTGTCTCTCTCTCGCTGGCAGGTCTTACCAGCTGTGAAAACAGCCTTTGAGCGCTCTGAGGCGCACCTTACCAGCTGTTAAAACAGCTTTTTTATTTGCTCAGTATTTAAAACAAAAAAGACAGAAGAGAGAGAAAGAAAAAAGACTTTTTTGTCGAAAAGGTTTTTTGGTTGAACATATGGTTTATTAAAACAAACATTTTCAATGGACAAAAAAAACTTTTTATGGAAGTATGGACTGTCCGATTTTCATGCAAATCAAATCAGATCATCGTCAGAACATGCGGGCAAAAAGTTATTAAAAGCTTTTTGATAAACCCAACCGTTTTCGAATAACACGCAAATTAAATTAATGTGTAGAGCACCCCAAATTTGGCACAAGGCTATATCTCCGCAACGCTTTAGCGTTACAGACTTGAGGGTACATGCTGCGTTTCGGCACAGTGCCACCTACTGGTCAGGATATATGAGAAAACTAACTTTTTTGCTTATTACTTCCGAACAGTTTGCCCAAAAATAAAAGTTGTCTCGATCGATTCGAAGTACCTGTACAAATGTCAAAATGTTTATAGTAACTTAGTGACAAAAATGCAATCAAAGTCTAGTGTTGGTCATTTTTTATGTGCTCATAAATATAAATGTCTATAACTCCTAAACGAAATGAGATATTTTCATCACGTGACACGCTTATGTATAGAGGCACTCTTGGTGGCACTATAATTGAACAAAACATGAAATTGGCTCTAACTACAGTACCGTTGGTCTGATTGACATGCAGTGTCTTTGTCTCAGTTGCTATCATAGTCCATTATGACATTGGTGTACCAATGTGAAAAACTTGGCCGTCATTTTAATTACAAAATGACAAAAAAAGATCCAAAGCAGTAACTGCTGTAATGGTTTTGCATATTGATGTATTTTACGGACGTATTGGCATATCATTATGAAACTTTATGAAACTCGTTATGTCTTAGGCACCATGCCCTGAAAGTACTCAAAAGTACAAAAAAATTTGGAATGCTATTATATTATAAGCAATTGTATCTCATTACAACTTAATGTATTTATGGGTTTTCAACCTTTTTTGCTTAAAATGGTCTCCATGTCTTTATTTACTCCTTTTTGCAGTTGGTCTGCTGTTAGCTTCCTTGTTTGCTTCTGTTGTTCTTGACTGCTATAATTTCTATAATTGCTGCTTGCAGTTATATTTATTAATATTAGTTCAGAAAATGAATACTTCAGGAAGTTTTTTTTCCATATTGACAATGGCACTTGCATCAGTAACAATTTGCTACTCACATCCTCTCCTGGCTCCCCATCACTTCCTGGCAAGCCACCTGTACCTTTAGCACCCTAAAGATGATTGCAGATGGAAAGAGAAATTCACCTACTGTAATACCAAAAGTCAGTCACCAAGTGCTGATTCAAGGAAAACCTTTTAGTTGGAATTGTCAAATTAGGAAGTGTTTACTTATAGAACATTTTGAGTATATATACAAACCTAGACAAGACAAGTGGTAATTCCACTGAGCTAATCTCTCTCATAGTTACTGTATAACCATCATAAGCCTTTTTATGAAAACAAACCTTTGGTCCAGTCACCCCACGGTCTCCGGGAACTCCTGTATAACCCTTATAACATGATGAAAAATAGTGGTATATTGAGATTACAACAGGGATTTTTTGAACTGTGAGAAAGAGAAAGGTTGTGAGTATTTTGTCACCAAGTAACCCTGCTCTCCACGGTCTCCTGAGAATCCAGGTGCTCCAATCTGACCCTGATGATGCAAAGAGGAAATGAAGGTTTAGTCACCAGCAGTAATTATAGGTGTAATAAAGTGTCAAACTAATGACTAGTCTATGACTTAGATATGCCCATAAGTCTTGGTATCAACCTTCTGTCCCTGTCGTCCCTCAGGACCCAGTTTTCCTGTTTTACCAATGGAACCCTGTTGAGAGATGGAGAGACTCAATACAAGTCTGGACAGATCAAAACTCAACTGGACATTTATTAGTTCTGTTACATGAGAAGCTGACAATAAAGATGGACTTGTTGTATTAAATATCAATGTTTTTAAATCAGGGGTGCCAAACTCAGTTCCTGGAGAGCCACAGCAGTCCTGTTGAGTTTAGTCCTAACTCTGCTCCAACACACATACCTGTAGTTTTCAAATAATCATGAAGGACTTGATTAGCTGGATCAGTTGCATTTGATCAGGGTTGAAGCTGAGTTTTGTACACCAGTATAGCATTACAAACTGCAAGGCCCTACTGTGTTTGCTTGAAAGGTCATGTCAACTACCCACATATAGTTCCACAGTTGATATATCAATTGCAAAAAATAAAACCACAGACAAACAAACCGAACAGAAAAACTCCCCCCACACACCCCATGGGAAATGAAACTTGTGACATATGACATTTAACCAGAATAGGGAAGCACATAAATTTGACTATTAACAGCATATAAAAATAAGTTCACTTAGACATGTACCATAACCTTTTTGAAGGGACTGTCCCCATAGAACAGTGGTGCATTTTTTACAAAGACAAAGTTTTTCTAACCCTATTAAATGTAGCATGTTTTGTCAAATTCTGAAATTCTGAAATTTAATTATTAATATAATAAATAAAGCAATAAATTAAACTAAATCAATCATTTCAATCAAATTAAGTGCCATCTTTGCACTGCAGTGGCACAGGCTGCATCTAGATGCATTTACACATTGTTTAATGCCCTTAATAGGGCACAATCCCACCACCCCATTATCATTAACAATGAAACAGTAGGGATAGTTGACCATTTCAAATATCTTGGACTCATAATTGACAATAACCTCACCTTTGAACACCACACAACAGAGATACAGAAAAAAGGGACCCAAAGATTGTCAGCGGTGCGCAAACTAAAAGGACTTCATGTTGCCCCCCATTTACTCTTACTATTGTATATTAGCATTGCTCAACCTATCCTACTATACTGTTCCACCTGCTTTTTCAATATGCTTACTGTAAAAAACCGAAATAAACTTACCCAGATAACCAATATCGCCACCAAAATAATAGGTCTGCCCACTCCAAATCTACATGAACTAAACACCAAAGCCATCACACGTATCGCTCATGAAATATCCCTGGACATTACTCACCCACTAAATCGATACTTCTCACTCCTACCCTCTGGCAGGAGGTTCAGAAGCATAAGATGCAATAAGACTCGCTTCAGCAGAAGCCTAATTCCTTCAGCTATCCAAATACTCAATAAGGTCAAAACCACACAGATAAAATAAATCTTATACAGTGCAATGATATATGTTTCTCCCATATATGGCTATGTCAAATGTCTACTGTGTATGAAATATGTATGTTAATATGTGCCGTGAATATATATATATGTATGAGGCAAAACGTTTTCTGGAAATGTGAAAAAGAATTTCCCTAAAGGGACAATAAATATATACTACTACTATTTGAGAGGACAGCCATTTGTAGAGGTGTCCAAAACCATAGTGGACGTTATCAAGTGCACTCAATCAATTCCACAATGCACCGCAATAACGAGTGTACATATATGCTCAACGGTCAAAGAATACCCACAATGCACTGTGAAAGATGGCATCTGCAGCTTAATCATCCATCCATTTTCCAAACCGCTGGTCCAAGGTGGCTACAGCGCAACATCATACAGGTATAACTTCCTTTTTAATTGATTATTAAATTGTTTAATTAAGGTTTATACATAGTTTGTTCAATATAAATCTTTTCATCTTACTACTGGAGCTGCCAGTTTGCCAAGTTTTAAATGATTATTAAACAGCAAGCAGAAACTATGCAAAAGTGGCAGCCCTTCCGGCACACTCAGTGTCCAAATTCACTCACTCATTTTCTTTCACTCCTTCAAGTGAACTATATTAGTGGACTAATGTAGGGAATAGGGAATGAGGGTGTATAGGGGGCGATTTCAGACACAGCCACTGTCTTAATGAGTAAGTCATCGAGTCATTCATTCAGTAACGAAGCAAGTGGCTATATTTATGAATGGGTCATTGAATCATTGACCCGATTCATTCCAACCCGCATATTCATTCTCTAATGAAACACTGCTGTGTGTTGGAGATAGTTCTGCTGTGGCTTTCATTGGAACTATTATTTCATTGCAAATAGAGCAAACAATATTGACAATACTGTTTACAATGTACGTCACTTAATATTACATTGTTGTTCGTTGAAATGTATAAAATCAATGTCACATTTGCAATTGTGTGGATATTTGGGAAAACATTTATTTATGCTTGTATAATATATTATCAACATTATAAAAACAAGAATTCACACAGGTACGGTTTTCTATCAAAGAGAGTTTGAGCCTTAAGTCTTGAAAGCAAAATATGAGGTAATTTGATTGGATGTCATGTATTTGACCTTTTACGGTACTACCATTTACCCACTTTTACACTAGATGTGGCATTTTGCATGTTAGAAATACATGCTTGGTTTTAATGTTATTTTAAGGTTGGGCAGAATTAAATGAACGGAAAAACTCAGCATTTTGTTCGTGTACCCCTTCTGTCACCTCATGTGCCCTAGTTTGGAAACAGCTGCCCTGAACAACTTTCATTTCCTTTTCATTTTTCTTTCATTTACTCTTATTTGTAGCTTGAAATCATGATCAAATAATCAAAATAAATAAATACAAAAAGTGAAAAATGGTGCTAAATATGCTGATCTTTCTGCAGAGTTCTGAAGATACAAATTCCATGTGGACCCGTTGATATGCTTCTTACAGGCCTTGAACCAGCAACCTTCTGGTCACTACATTTCAGCAAGTACCCCATATAACATTTGTAAAAGAGTGAAGTGACCTACCTTAACACCTTTACCACCTGGTTTTCCAGATTTACCTTTTGGGCCAACAGGACCCTGTAGTCAGTCAGAAAAATATTATCTCTGATTAATTTCATGGAGAAATCTGGGATTTTGTTAGGAATCTACTATATGATAACAAGATGTGCTAGCTTTGTGTTAGCTGTGCTTTGACTTATAAAATGGAGGACTAGACCATCTCAGCGGTGTGATCTCCCTATATATTCAGTTGTTATCATTATCAGCTATGTGATGATCACTGACTGAAATGAAAAATATTTGAAGTAATCTGGAGAGGAAACCCTGGTTGTGATGTGTTACTGAAGATGCTATGTTGCTCACAGTCTTTCCAGAGAGACCCACTCCTCCACGAGGACCCTCTATTCCGAAATTACCCTGGAAGGCATAAATAAACTCAATTTCAAGCTCAATTTCAATCATAAGTCATAATATCTAAATAATATAATAATGTATATCATAACTAAATGATATAAGAATTTAAATAAGAATAAAAAGCAAACCTAAATTGGCCTAACTTGAATATAAATAATATTAAATTGCATTGAATATCATTCTGGATAAACCTTGTATACATATAATAGAACAGTATAGCTCTGCTATATAACTAAGAATTATAACTCTTTTTTGTTAAGTGAGATCTAACAAATGTTCTAACTAACACTTTTTAGTTTACTATACTTGTCTTAATTGTAACTTAATTGTAAAAATTTAGATTGTAAATTGTAACATTTGCATACTATGCCTCTGTTACTCAGAAAACCCATGTTAAGATACATTTCATAGTCAAGATACATACAAGTCATCTTGAATGTTGTTAAATTGTCAATACAACTGAACATTTTGAGAGAACATCACAGAAGTTGACTTCAATGATGTTGATTCACTAAAATGGTTTTAAAGTCAGCATTATGGAACTTCTTTTAATTTGCCATACTTCTCTTCTCATCAGTTCAATGGTATTACAAGAAATCACAATTATTTGTGCTTTCAAAGAAAAGTTTTTTTTAAAGGGATCTAACTTCAATATAAACTAAACATCATACCATGTTGGAACATGAAACTATTGATAGGGTAAATATAATTAAATATTGCATTAATGCCCCTCTTGTGGCATCAATGCAAAACACAACAATGGTGACAATTAGATTCATTTTGATAAGATTCTAAACATTAAAAAACAGTTTTATTTGCTAATACAGACAACAAAGACAGCTAATTAAATAGTCAAATTAAGCCTGGGCAATTTCTTAAAGTGCCACTGTGGTGAAAATCAAGCTTTTAATGTTGTTTATATTGCTATGTGTTCTAGTTTCTGACGTCACAAACTACCTTGTATCCAATGACGTCAACGTGTGATCGTCAACGAGTGGATCTCTGATCTGGGGTGAATGAGTGGAGGCGGGGCTAATTTGCATATTCATAGAATCGCATATACTAAATGAGGCAAGGGTGTAGAGTTACATTTAAGCTATTTTTAGCCATGAATAATTTTTTATAAGGAAAAAACATTTAAATAATATCATTTTGGTGATCAGAGATGAATTTTAAGGGATAAAATTATAGACTGCATGGGGACTATAATTTATTCACGCCGCAATGCACTCCGGGAGTCAGCATAATACTGAAATTTCTGCTTCTGAAATTTGAGAAAATGCATTTCCATTTTTAAGTAATCTCAGGTTTTTAAGGAATCTCAACTTATTCCTTTTTACAGTGCATTACCTTGAATCCAGATAGTCCAGTTTCACCTGGGTCCCCTGGTAACCCGGGAAGGCCCTATGAAGAAGAGCAAGAAAACTACATATAGAGACTCTTCCGTATTAGCAATTAAACACAAAATAATGTAGGTAATAGTAAAGTTTTCCAAAAGTCTTGGCTTACAATTGCACCAAAGAAACCAGATGCACCATCCTCTCCATCAGGCCCAGAGTCACCCTAAACATAAGGCAAATAACATTAAGGTGAGCCAGTTCTTTGAAAACCTTCTGGTATGAACAGGATGCAGATTCAACAAGTGTTCCCTGTGTCACTCACCTCAGGACCAGTGTCTCCTCCTTTTCCTCTTACTCCTTTGGTTCCTTTGTAACCCTAACAAGATGACATCCAGTTTGGTCGCTTACACTTTACACTAGTTACATAACACTACAAACATTAAAATATGATGTTTTGCTCTTACCTCCCTTCCCTGGACCCCAGGTAACCCCTGTTTGCCTTGAAGACCCCTAGAACCCTGTAAGCAAACATAATCAAATTGAAGAATGCATTATACTTTAAAAGACAGCAAACTATAACATTTAAAGCCATGGCAATAATCAACCTTGGGTCCAGCGAAGCCTCCAAATCCCGGCTCTCCTGCTTCACAGTCGCATTCAGTGGGTCTCTCCTGCCCCAGCTCAGCGTCTCCTCCATATGGCACCTGTGCTATTAAGGTTTTATCCTCTTTGGCATAATCGAAAGATTCCACGACTGTGGCATACGGGTATGTTTCCTCAGTGATCATGGTGACCATGGTGGCTGCAGGCGCATAGGGGTCGAAGCCAGATGCCGAGTGCTCACCTTCACTGCTGCGTTTGGACTCTGCAGGATACTTGACTGAGGAAGCAGATAAAAGACACTGAGGCACTCATTGCTCCTGACTGCAGTCTGCTGGAAATATTGATATAAAACACATTATGGTGACTAAGTCTAAATTGTATATAGATGTACTGCTCATTGTTAGTTAATGATAGTTAATACTATCATTAACTAATGGACCTTATTGTAAAGTGTTACCATTATATACACTACATTATTAATATAATACACTCTAAAAAATGCTAGGTTGTTTATTATATTATAATATAATATAATATAATATAATATTTCAGAATACAAAATATTTCATTGTTGAAATTGTAGGTTAACTACAAGAGAAAAATGTATATAAATTAAAGAGAAAAATGTGTGTATAAATGTGAGAATCTATTGTGGAAATGTCCAAGTATATGTTGCTAAATAAAAAGACAAATAATTTATAATAAATTATATTGTATCTTATTTAAATTATATTTATATTGCATAAAGTAAATGAAGCATATTTTTTTTTGTCTTATAAAACATACAACTATGATGTACCAGTTTGAGAGATTTGTGAATTGTGACCAATTAATAAATTTGTATTTTATTGCAAACACCAGTAATTAATGTTCAACTTACAGATGAGGGTTGAACGTTGTTGAAATGTAAATATCTGTATATAATATACAGCACAGCTACTGAGGTTTCATCATGAGGGGTTCTTTTTTTTTGTAGTATGAACAGTAACATCTTATTTACCACTGTCAGTGAATCCAGAATGTCCGTCATATCGATCGACTAATGAGCCTTCATACATGTGTTCTTCTCCTGTGATTGTAAAAGAGAGAGAAAATAATCTGCCATTTTAATGTTTTATTGTCTATTTATACATAGTTATACAGATGTAAGCATGTTGGTAGTGATGTTGTCTCACCTGATTGTAAACCAGAATAATCTTGCTGGGCCTGAGTGTGCAGGACACACAACAGGAACACAGCCAATACCTGACAATACACCAACAAATCAAACAGATGCATAGGAACAGGTTACAGTAACACATCATGGTGGCAAAATCTAAATATGTCAAAGTTGATATAATATGATTTACTGAAAAAATATAATAACATAATGTATTAAATGTAGTGTTACAAAAGGATTTACAAACTTCATTAGAAATACTGATAATATTTACATATAGAACAATGATCTGTCTTTTTACTTTTCCAGTGCAAGGCGATCTCTCCTTGATGATGTGGTTTCACAAAAGGTTTCTTCATTAAACTGGGGGTTTTCATTGCCACTATCACCTTATTTACAAGTGGTGTTTCCACTTTGCTAATAGGAATTTTAATTTACATTACTTCAGTTCACTTTTGTCCTTTTGCTGGAACAAATGGATATATGCAACTGAAGCTGATCTTAAATTAACCCTCTTCCTGTTTTGCACTTCCTCATGTGATTAGCTCAAATGTCACCAATGAGGTCATGGAACATAATTAAAAACAATAAATAATAATAATAATAAATGATTTAATGATTTTAAATAAATCATGACCAACTTCTCAACTATGCATAGAAAACAAACAAACAGTTATCAGTTGTTTAAAATTACACCAAATTATTTTTTCTTATCTTTTTTCCCCAAATAATCATAGTAATTAAACCATGCAGACAGAATCGTTTACAAAAACAAACAAAAAAATGGAGGAAAATGGCTAAAGATGGATGTGAGATCCCTCAAATAAACGAACAACAACTGGGTATATTTTAGTAAGAGCTCAAATGATGTTGTATATTTTAACTCCCTCTAGTGGTCATTGTTAAACAGAGTTGCACATGTTCAAAACTCCCGAAAATCACCTCACAAAAATACCCGAGAAGTAAACACGAAATTGATATCTAGATTTGTATCACATGTAAGACCTGTAAGTATCAGTTTAAACGGTATTTTTGTCAGTTCCATGCTCAAGTAATAGCAGTTTATAGAGTAAAATATTTAGCCAAGAACATACCATACAGTAGCCTACATGTAAATGTAAAATTGTTGGTCTGTGTGTGATTTCAATCAGGTCCTCTAGAATGCTGCTCTCACATTCCAGACTAGATTGTTGAAAGGCCCGTTTTCTTTTCAACCAGTCTGTAAAATCTCTCTCTCTCTCTGCAGTACTGCATGCTCATCTCAAGGCATACTGTACACAGCATGTGACCTTTGACCTTTCCAACAAATACAAAATGCTTATGTAAAAAGTCAACTGACTTTTTTCAGGTCACTTGTTAAATGGCAGATAGCCAACAAGATTAAGTTACAGGCAATTGGAAAATTTATAGCATAATTATACACAACCTTTTAAAAGTTTGGTTTTCAGTTTATTTATTTTTTTATTCAGCAAGGACACATGAAATTTATCAAAATTAACAGTAAATATACATTTAATATTTTTAAAAGAATTTTTTTCCTAATAAATGCTGTTCTTTTTAACCTTCTAATCATCAAATAATACTGTAAAAAGCAATATCATATTAAGCTGCACAACTGTTTTCAACATTGATAATGATAAAAAAATAAAATAAAATAGTTTCTTGAGCACCAAATCAGCATATTAGAATGGATTATTTTTAATGGTAGTGTGTATTCAACTTATATGACCTCACATTAACCCAGGGACTAAATGCAATATTTTTTTTTCTTTTGAGAATTACAATATTTTTTCTATTACAGAAAAAAATGCTCACCAGTTTTAAAAAGATGCATTTTCGGTCTATTTTGTATATCGGTCTAATTTCTTCAAAATCTCCAAAACCTGAAAGAGTGACGTAGCAGAGCTAATGGCTCATAGGGCTGAAACATTGGGTTCCTCACCAACCCACAGGCCCTCTGGGACAGTGAGGTGCTGTACGGGTAATACGCACACGTTTTCATCAGCCCCACAAGCTTAAAATCTGGAACTGGCCTTTAACTACTACTACATAATTGTACTAAAATCAGAGTATTAATGTAACATGATTTATACTGGTCTAATTGGCCATGTAACCAAAATAATAGGTTGTTCATGGCACACATTATGAATATAAAACAAACTATACATTTCGTAAAGACCCAAAGATGTCAAACTATTTCTGTAGCCTGTGACATCTCCATTCACTTGATACCATTTGACAGTTTTAGATAAACATAAGCACACTATGCCTGATAGTTAGATTATAACAAAAAACTTAAAATGGACTTATCAACAGTCCATAGGATGAAAGCATCGTCAAAATGAATTCTCCTCAGCGACCCACAATTTGTTTGCCTTTTCTAAAACTGTCCTTGAAACCAACCAATATGAACCCTGACAACAAAACTACCAATGAATATGATCTGAACATCTGAATAAGCATAAAGAAAGCTTATGTGAAATCTGCTTTGCATATCTCAAACGAGTATTCCACTCTGAATCCCCCCAACATTTTAATACCCCATCCAGCATCTTACCTTCACCCTGGAGGCTCCCATGGTTTCCAGGTGCTTTACGGACACGCTCTGATCCCTTGGATTAGCTCAGTCAAGGGGTTTTTAGAGAAGGCAGAGAGCACGGTTTCAATGAGGAGCTGCAGTGGTCCTCAAAGCATTCTCCCTCCTTGCATGCGATGCTGAGACAGACGAAAAGACCTCCTGGTCCCTCACCAGAATCTCCCAGGCTCCCAACTCTCCTCATCTGGGTGAGAAATACCTGAGCCTTCCCCAAACAAACACACTCCTCCACTACACAAGAGAGTAGTGAGGAATAAAGGCACTGTAAAAAGAATACTCCTATCAGAGAGACATCACTATTCTTCACTCTATGACATTAATTATTTAGAATTTATTACATTCAATTTTGATGTAGTATACATGTTCACTAATATAATCAGTAAAGCTGAATTGCAAGATGTGACTTTGTGATTTTCAATGACCTTTTGACCTCCTTGGAAAAATGTGCCATTGGTGTAACAGATTTCTCAATATCCACATCAGGTGGTTATTCTCTCTTAGCAATAGATAGTGGGGCTGGAAATATCCAATGAACAGCTAAAGGCTGAATAAAAAGCAGGTTAATACAAATTATGAAGATCGTGTGCACCAACTTAGTAAAAATGCAGAGCTCTCTCGAATTACACAGCTATATCACTCACATTTTTCTATTCATCAAAGAATCCTGAAAAACATGCATCACAGTTCCCACAAAATATTAAGGTTTCTTGAGCACCAAATCAACATAGTCAAATCATTTCTAAAGGATGGGGTGAAACTAAAGACTGGAGTAATAGCTTTGCCATCACAGGAATAAACGATATTTTAAAATATATTAAAAGAGACATTTTAATTTTAATAATATTTTACAATATTACGGTTTTGCTGGATTTTTTATCAAATTAAAGCAGCATTGGTGAATTTTAATAACCATTGAAATCATTAAACAAAAAGAAACCTTTTGTACGGTAGTGTTTATGAAGATTTATCATGGCATGGATGTTAAAAATGCAAGAAATGCACAAAAACAAATATTTGAAACATTTTTATTCACATTTTATTGTAGCATATCATCCAACTAAAAACATTCAAGGGAACAATACTGATATGAAAATAACTCCAATTTCAAGACTTCTTTTTCTTCTTCTTTTTCTTGTGATGTCTCTCCACATCTGGAGAGTGTGAATCTCTGAGGACAAAACAAAAGGAGAGAATAATATAGTCAGTCCATCACAAACTTTGAGTGTAAAATAGCGAAATTACACTATGATGGATTGTTCACGCTGAACTTTGAAAATGCACAACAAGAATTTTAAGAATGATGGACTGATAGATAAGTTAAGTTCTGATTATAGTTAAAATACTTTCATGTTGTTTAGGTCAGTGTTAGTGTTAACCTTACCTCTTACTCTTGTGTTTTCTCTCTCGACTGTGCTTGCGACTGCGTTTGCGGTGCTGTTTATGCCCATGCTCATTTCGGGAGCTGATACGAGACTCACATGACTCAACAGATGCGGAGCGGCCTTTCTCATATGACCCTCTGTAACCAAAAACCAACATAAAAAATCAATATCAGTGAATCTGTGCTACTTCTGTCAGGGAGGAAAGAGATTCGCTGTACTGAAATCAGACATGTGACCTGTGGGATGACTGCTGTGATGCTTTGGACTCCTCATCCTTCACTTCCTGCCAAATCCTGCCTAGTTCTTCAGAGTGGATGTCAATAACCTCACGGATCACCTGGAAAAGGTAGGAAAGGGCATACAATTATGCAGAATATTCTCT
The DNA here is from genome assembly GCF_029890125.1 of Rhinichthys klamathensis goyatoka. Taxonomy (NCBI): domain Eukaryota; kingdom Metazoa; phylum Chordata; class Actinopteri; order Cypriniformes; family Leuciscidae; genus Rhinichthys; species Rhinichthys klamathensis. The sequence goes on along the minus strand of NW_026607246.1, from coordinate 24,286 downwards.
ATGGCTCTCAAGCCATTCACTGTGTGAAGACCAGTGATGGGAATAACGGCATTATAAATAAACTGCGTTACTAGCGGCGTTATCGAGTAATCAAACGAATTACTGTTTCCCCTGTTACAATGCTGTTACCGTTACTGACAATAAAATGCGGCATAACTATAATAAGCGTTTTTTTTATCCGAGTAGGCTCTCTCTCAGCCATAGGACCAGCAAAGATTTTTCTCTGGTGTGTGTGTGTTTATGAAGCGCCGGTCTGGACAAAAGCGAACCGAACGCCGCGAGCGCACTCGACAATGCACGAGAGAGACCGAGGTTATCCGAGAATTATATAGTTTGTTTATAAATAAATTACTAATTTCAGCATTAGAATAATCTCTGTAGCCTATTGGTATCATCTGCAACGTTTTAATTAATTTACATGGTCATAAAAATAAAATCTAAAAATAACCTGCAGGGAACGTTCTGTTTAGGTTATAAAAATAAAACCTAAAAATAACAGGGAACGTTCTCTTTAGGTTATAAAATAAAACCAGAAATAAACCTGCAGGGAACCTTTCCCAGAAATAGGGCTGGGGCGGTATGGATTTTTTCTAACCGCGGTTGAAAAGCAAGATATTCCCGCGGTATAGCGGTATAAAAAAACGAGCACAATTTGAAAGAGTCCGATTTTCATTAAGCTGTAATTTGGCATGAACCAATCACTGAATAGATTTCCTAATTTAAGAATATTCTCAGATACATTCGCATTGAATTCATCATTTTCAGGAGAATACATTATGATGTTGAACGAAATGAAAGATGAACAGCTTTTCCAACATGTCTTAATTACAAAAATGATATTCCATATTTATGTTAACATAATATAATGTTATTTTTTATTTAATCTATGTCGATTATATGAAAAGTGAACACCATGAGTAAGATAGGATCATAAGATGGGTCAGACATGATTTTGACCACTTTATTAAGTTTTGTTTTGTAGAAAGCCTTTCTTTAAATTAAATTTCGTTTTGTATAAATTGTATCTTAATTTTAATCACTGTTTCATTAACTAATTGCCTGGAATTATACAAATATAGCAGACATATAACCAGGACGATGTGGAAGCGACGGTGCGATCTCTTGCGCGTGAACTGGAGCTCGTCTCATAAATGAACCGAAACTCGTGCGCCCATCGGAGACGGAGTTCACTGCTGATATTCTGAGGATACAACATAGCCAATAGGCTATACTATGGACTTTAGCCTTTAGATATCTTTGCTGCATGCATAGTCTCCTTTCTAGAACAGCCAAGAGCTTTCTAGCCTCGCGGCAGCAGCGCCGCTTTTATAGACCTTAAAACTGATTTTAAAAAATCAAAAAACGAAAATTGATCAAAAAACGTTGGTGCGGATGGATGGCGGACAGATGATGCGTTTTGTGCTGCGGTTCCGTTGCGGATGAAATAATAATAGCCCATCCGCGCATCTCTAATACGAATGTAATGCTATGTGTCATGGAACATTGCGCTCCCCAACTCGCGAAAGGGATTTGCTCCATCTTTTGATAAGTTTTGTTTAGAAAACCTTGAATCCATGTAAGACACACTATCATTAGAAATAATCCATGTCATTAGAATCAATGAATCCATATCATTAGACACAACGTGCACACATGTGCAGGCCAATGTGTTTTTTTTTTTTTTGTTTTTTTTTGCGGTGATGACGGTGACGAGCTCAGACCCGCGGTTGGAGTCACGTGACCGCGGTATTGCGGTAATGCGGTAACCGTCCCAGCCCTACCCAGAAAACCTCTTTGTTTGACTGGTTGTGAACACGTGCGGCAAACACGCCTAGAATTTGGCTTAAATTACCTCTGACAATGACGTTCTCTGTAGGTTATAAAATAAAAACCCAAAAATATTATATTTTATTAGTATTATTTATTTTTGGTACATTGTTCAGAATTATATTGAAAGCACTTCTTGTCACTGTTTACTTTTGTGAGGAAGAAAATACTTCAAGTAGGCTATACAGTATGTCTACCAGTTGTGAAGTTGTGTGCATAGGCGGAAATCGCGAGGGGGGGGGGTCGGGGGGTCAGGACCCCCCTATCTGAGGGTTGTCCCCCCTAAAATATCATTAAAATATGTGTGTTGTAAATAAAATAATGATATATTATTAAAATAATTGTTTAAGAAATAAAATAATACAAATGCAAACGGGGCAACAACAAAAAAACGTTTTAAACATTTTGAGTCCCCCTCCCTTGCCTCACAGTGCTTTGGTCCACTGCCTCCGCCCCTTTTACCTCACCACCGAGCACCGAAACACACACATTCCGGTGGCGAGAGAGATGAACTATGTTTTTGAGTAGTTGTGGAACTCCAGTAAGTCAATGTTATTTTATTCACTTTAAACATCGGATGAAGTGATTATTTTCTCTTTAATATAGATGATGCAGAGTCATTAATAAATCATGTAAAAAAAAAAATATATGATTGTGTACTAATGTACTTTTGTCACTGATGTAATCTGCTATGTTAGCGATTATAACGTCTAACGTTACCCTTGTTTAATACAGTCTGCGTTTACCTAGCTTGTTTAATACAGTATATCCCCACACACACACCCGCACCCATAGAGTGTACGCATACACTGCGTGATGTAATGTTAGTCTTGTAGATTAGACTAGTCCGGGTGCGTATTTAGATTTTAACGCTTTCACTGTGATTTAGTCGGTTTATATCATTTAATTAGTGTTGTGCCTGAACGCGTTCATTGAACTATAGTTCATGAACTCGTTCAAATTTTGGGCGAACGTGAACTGAACGTGCTGTATTACTGCCTGATGAACGTTACTTTGAACGCGTTCATTCTGGTGTCTGTGAACGCACGCTCTCTCTGTTTAACTCCGTTCAATAGGGTGCGCCAGATTTCTACAGAGCCTTCCAGGCGAAAACCTGGCTAAAAATTCTTCAAAACCATACATTTTTTGTAAATAAGTTGTTTACACAAAACAACTTATTTACAAAAAAAAAAATGGTTTTGAAGAATTTTTTTGGTCAATTTAGTCAGCTTTTTTATTAAACCAGAAAGAAACTTTGAGAAGAAGGATAATGGAACGCTCTCCATGCTACACTAATAATAGTAGTAAGACTTTCCTCGGTGTACACGTATCCTTGCAAGTACAATTTTGCCTGTATTATTGGTGTCCCCTTCAAAAATTGCTCTTGAGAATTGTTATGTTTATTGTCCCCCCCCCAACATTTTGATGAAATTTTCGCCCCTGAACTTGTGTGACAGTGTATGTATATTTTTTATTATTATTTATTCATTTTTGGTACATTTCTTAAGCAGCATCATTTATTTTTAGACTTATTTGTTGGCCAGTTGTTGTCTGTGCAATATTAAATATTATCGTTCTAAACCATCTATTGTGTTTTATTGTTCTACTATAGTAATGATAATATTTAATATAATATATTGAATTTAATAGGCATCTCTTACAGTGTCCCACAGCAACATTAAAATAATGTAAATTAGTGTAAAATGTTTTATAATAATAATTTATTCTATTTAGTGTCATTTCATTCATTTAACATTTAATATTGGGGGCATCCAAGTTTTTTGACATATTTGAACTTTTTTTTTTTTTTTTTTTAAGTAACGCAATAGTTACTTTCCCTGGTAATTAGTTACTTTTATAATAATGTAACTCAGTTACTATTTATGAGAAGTAACTAGTAACAAATTACTTTTTTTTAAGTAACATGCCCAACACTGGTGAAGACAATTTAAATTCAAAATGAAGGCAATCTACAGTGAGAACATACACTATTAGACTAAATAGTGTTTTGTGGGTAAGTAGATTAACATCCCCCAAGAGCAAACACAAACTCAAATCACAGACCTCTGTGTAAGACTTCTTGGTGATGTGAACGTTTTTCGCTCTGTAAGACTGTCTGCGCCTCCTGTAGTCCCTCATCTCAGCCAAGACCTCCAGATGAGACTTCGGCCCACTCTGTTTATCTCCTATAGAATGGATTTCAGACAAAACATCATTCTTTAATTTATCAACCAGATATGATCAAGTAATTGGTACTCAGTATAGTGTGAAATTATATATGGACTTGGTACTAAAGCCTTTAAAAGTGGAGGCAATTATGAGATTTTCTCCAAGTTTGGAGCAACTTAGGTCTTATACGAATCAGCTGTGATGCAGCTCCACCTCAGGGCTCAGTGGGCTTCATGGTGTAGCTCTGCCTTAGGGCTGAGTAGGTCTTGTGGTGCAGCTCCAACTCTGGGTTCAGTGAGCCCCAGCCCAATATTACTCTGTTATGACATCTTTACAGATACAATGTATTTGCTGGCTGTCGTTTTACTGGTAACTGCAATAATTACTCTACAGATCTTTATATATATATATACAGGGCCGTAGCTAGAGGATTCGGGGCCCCCTGAAAAAATATTGATGTGGGCCCCCACCACCCTCCACCAATATCATACTGTACAATAGATGAACATGGAGGCCCACATAACAGAAGATGGTGATGTTGTTGTAAAACCTTTATTTTAAAAGTTAAATGTTTATATAAAAATTACAACTAATAAAAACTAACAAAAAAGCAAGAAATTGTTAAATAATAATAAAACCAATTTTTAAAAAGTAATACATTTTTTCCCCATCAGTCTGTTATAATTCATAAATCAAAAAGTAAACATTTAAAAAATTGACAAGAATGCAGTCTAATTAAAAAAATAAAAGCATTCATTGTCTTATTTTTTAATAAAGATAATATGGAACTGGTATTATTAAATAAAGCGAATACATTTATTCATCCAAGTGCAGTGTGTTGTATTCGTGTTTTCTCGATGTTTTAAATATCATCAGCCGGCAGGTCAGATGCATAATGCAATGCGTCGTGACTCGTGTAATTTTTTTAAAAACTCTAGTTACAATAGTGTAAAAAGACCGGAATTTAGACCACGTAATCATTCGGTCGATTGCGGCGCGCACCGATAATAAAAAATGACTGTACACGGCAGACTGTAGACGGAAGTTTTCTAATTCCCAGCGAAATAACAATATATAACCGGTCTTTAAGAACGTCTTGATCGACTGGGATACAACCACTCTCCTTGCCTCCATCTCCGTCTTTTCCTGGCATTTCTGGTACCTGATTTGTTTTCTTTTCCCCGACATTTTTCAGTCAGTTAGTCTCCTGCTCTTCCACCAACTTCATCGTTAACTTCAGGCTGCCGCCTCAACTCTGATTGGTTCTGTTCACGAGCTGGGGCGGGACTTACAATTTTATCGGGTCCATCTGATGTTTGTCACTGACTCTGACTGAATAATTAATACATACTTTAGGTCGGACTAAACCATTTTTATGGAGGTAAGAGAAGCAGATATTTGGAAAAATATTTACCCAAATTGCACGTTTTTGTGGTTTTCATTTAAATCTCAGGCATACAACTAATATAAATATTAGAATTATTCATACTACAGGGGCCTAAATAGTATAACTGCTGGATTTTGTGGGGCCCCCTGGGCAGCGGGGGCCCCTATAATTGTCACCACCTTTCACCCCACTAGCGACGGCCCTGTATATATATATATATATATATGTATATTCATTTGTGTTCTGAAGATGAATGAAAGTGTTATGGGTTTGAAATGAAATGAGGATGATGATAGAACTTTCATTTATTAAGTGAATTAACCCTTTCAAATAAATGTGTAATTATAAATGTGAAATTGTAACCTTGAATATGTGAAAAATGAAGCTCAGAGACAAATATTTCCCCTTAATTTGACTCAGGATCAATGGTGATATAATAGGTCTGTGAATTCAAGTACCTTTTTTAAGCTTTGCAACAAGGTCTACATAAAGATCCTCGTTGTTGGATTCTCTCTTCGCACTCTGCTGACTGGCTTCTTGTAACACATGACCATGGACGGCCAATCGTTCTGCCACAGTGAGGTCACATAATGCGCGCTTATGATTCTGAGGTATGTTAGGGAGATCTGTAGATGTGTCCCCTGCAAAAAAATAAAATAAAAACAGATTTTACACAAAAATCACAATAATTAGTAAATGGTTAAAAAAAATAACATATTGATTCTGAAGATTCATTATCAAAGTGTGTTTATTTCAGGGACGTGTTTCCGAATAACATTTTAAATGACCAGTCTGCTAAAAGTAAATCCAGTGCAGAAATAGCAAGTCAGAAAAACACTCCCAACACGTAATGGGACAACTGGAACAATAGATTTCTGCATTTTTTGGTCTTATGTCATTTATGAATGTTTAACTAATGTGTACCTGGGTGAAATAAATTAAAATCTTCTATCAAGCTATATTAAGGACCAAGTCTTTAAAAGGATATTGAGACAAAGGATACAGCAAGTATGAGTGGAAAATTGTCTAGACCAGACTTCCTTTAATACTCACCGCTGTTAATGGGGAAAAAAAACAAAGAACACAGATAAATGTTGAAAATATTTGAAAAAATAAATAAAGACATGGATATCATTAATACACTCATTCTGTCACACACAATTTTAAATGTGCCATATTGCTTGTTATCCTGATAAGTGCTGAAATTACCAAATCACTGTCTAGAGAAAGGAGCTGGCTATCTAAGCACTTACTTTTTGAGTGGATTCCTGTCGAGCTCACGCGAGGAGCATTTTCCCGGGTCTGCAGAATTACTTGGTGAAATGTGTCAACGTCTGAAAGTGATATCAGTCAACATCACAGAACTTCACAGCCTTGCAAAGCTCTTTAAAAACCTTAAAATGGAATAGTATGTCTTTCACAAAGTCAAAAAACTCACCCATGGTAATGGACGGAATGTTAGCTTTCTCATAGTACACTGAAGGATCAAACATTTCAGCCTGAAAACAAATGACAGAAGAAAAAAAAACACCTTCAAATTTCATGTTCATATTTTCCGAGATTAAGTCAATCACAAGACGTTTTGCTGACCAGGTACTTTATGTGGTTCATTATTCACCTGCTCTTCTTTAGAGTATCCCAGCTGACTGAGCTGACAGGCAGCTTTGTGTTTCTCCATCCTGCCCCGCGGTACAGTGTGGTTTGGATCGCATGGACACACTTCCATCTGGTAATCAGAAGACAATACAGGTATTTAAAAAAATATTTAAGCCCAAGAGAGATAAAGCAGGTGCCAAATAGTTTACAGATTTACCCGTACAAAATGTTACCATACTCTCCATCTGTATTAAACTATATGAAGTATGACATGGATAGTTCACCCAAACATGTAAATTCTGTCATTATTTACTCACCCTCAAGTTGTTCAAAATCTATGAATTTCTTTCTTCTGCTGAACACAAAAGAAGATATTTTGAATGTCGGTAACCAAACACTTGATGGGGCCCATTGAGTCTTTTTTCTTCTTCCATACTATGTAAGGTAAATGGGGCCGCCCATCAACTGTTTAGTTATCTTTCCATCTTCTTCAAAATATCTTCTTTTGTCTTCAGCGGAAGAAAGTAATTCATACATGTTTGGAACAATTTGAGGGTTAGTAAATGATGGCAGAATTTACATTTTTGGGTAAACTATCCCTCTAAGAATGAAGATTGTTTAAATTAGTAGCAAGTGATTATGTAATAATATTAAGATTTAACGTTAGATAAAAATAAAGACTTCCTAATAGTTTATAGTTAATTTGCATGAATAGAAATGACAGTAGTGTGTGATATTTTTGGTACTATGGTGGTAAGTGGATAAACTAGATCCAGGGTCATTAAAACAAGGGCTACAAAGTAACACATATCCATTCACTGCATGCATTCTCTTTATAATTTTGTGTTTGGCTGTTAACGTTAACGTTACCTGAACTGCATGTGTATCTAATTCCTGACTCCATTCCAGCGAGTCAAACAAATCCCTGAGCTCGGCTTGACAACTCTCTGTGAAGTCTGTGAGCTCCTGCAAACGCTGCATGCGCTCCTGGAGACCCAACGAAAAAGTTGTTTCACCCATTTTACATCAGGAACGTTTTTACATCAGCAAAACAAGCCTCTTGCCTTACGATTGTTGTCTACGCGAGTGTTCGTTGGCGCTTGAAAATGACGTATGCACGACGTAGACTCGACCTGTGGTTGCCACGGGTTGCCACAACCTTGAAAAACAAACTGCCCGTTTCGTGCAAAAAAATATTACAGGTATTTAGAAGACGTTAATTAAAAACGATTGACTGTTGGGTGGGAAATGTCTTTTTCTAAACAAGTTACCTAAATATGATTATAAAAAAATACGTTGTATTTAACACCGATCGTACCAAATTTGATGAAATTTATAAAAAATCTGAAATGTTTGAAAAAACTTTTTCGATGAGTTTTGGGAGAATAGTTTTGAAAATTCAGCACTTGCTTGTGGAAATAGTAACGAGGTGAACATTACATAGCTTGCAGATTATGATGCCATAAATTCCATTAAGTCTCACCTTAGGCCTACAGAAAATATGTTCTTGGTGTGTGTGTGTGTGTGTGTGTGTGTGTACAGGTTTATATTACAAGGATAGTAAAACCTGAGATCACCTACATTGTGAGGACCAGTCAACGGTTTCCACAAGGGAAATGTAGCCTATTAATAAAAATACTATTATTATGTTTTTAATGTGAAAATGCAGAAAGTTTTATGTGATGGGTATAGGTTTAGGGGTAGGGTTATAAAAGAATAGAAAATACAGTTTGTACAGTATAAAAATTATTACGCCTTTATAAAACGGTTAGTTCCAATCCTTGATTCTGATTGGTCAATAGCTGTGCTTTATTCACGATAAAACACGGCTATGACCGCTTCACCCAACGGTTCTATGTATCACTACACAACACCCCTAGCAACCACTCTTAGCAACTTAAACAGATGTTTCATCTCATTGATATTGTTCATTTAAAGCTAGAGCAGAGCATTGTGAGAGATCGAGTAAGCGAGTGTACCTGCATTTACAGTAGACGTAGCATTTTCCTTCAGGTCAGTCCTATATTCATAATAAAAAAATGCGTTTGAATGTCCGCTGCATATTTTGTCCTTTTAACAGTCATGGGGTTTTCCGTGCATAACGTTAGTCATCTGTCAGTTGCGTCTGTCTTCTCCGTGATCACAAGTTCGAGTCCTTTCAAAAGCCTTCTCTACAGACTCACTCACTCACTCACTCATAAAGACAGTCTTTGCCGCCATCTATTGGCGAAATAATATATGTAACTTCTGTTGCTGTTCACGTTCCGGGACTATTTTTTCCAGCGGAAGGCAGGCTTTTAGTGATTTTACTTCATGAAAGTTGCATAGATACATATTTTTCGGCTTTAATATTTTTATTGTGTGGCAACCGTTTTATAAAAGCAATAAGGTACTCGAGGCAAGTGCTGTATCGTGAATAAGTAACGGCTGAAGGGGTTGCAGGCACTCCGCTTCGCGTCGTGCCTAACAACGCCCTCCAGCCGTTACTTATTCACGATACAGCACAGCCTCTCGTACCTTATTGCTTACATATGGAGTCCCCACAAAGATATAGCGAAACCGAGTAGGCTAGCCTCTGTGTCCGTGTGTGTGTGTGTGTGTGTGTGTGTGTGTGCATGGTACGGCCAAATGTTCCCACAAACACAAGGGCCAGTAAATTTTGACCTAAATGAGGCAATTTTTGGTTACATTGAGGAAAACAGCTTATAAATCGTACTAAATGGTGCTTATTTGAAAATGTAAACATGCAGAAGGTTGTCTGTGATGGGTAGGTTTAAGGTTAGGGTATACAGTTTGTACAGTATAAAAAAACTATTACATCTACTGAAAGTCCCCACAAAGATACCAAAACCTGACATGTTTTGGTCCCCATGACCATGAGTAAAACACCTTATAAATAATACTAAGTGATGTTTTTTGAAAATGTAAAAATGCAGAAAGTTTTATGTGATAGGTAGGGTTAGGGGTACACCAGAGGTAGGCTTCAGGTTGCATACAATGATTGTATGAGGATTATATAAAAAAAACCGAGGTGGAGCAGTGTAAGTAATCTATGTTGTATGTCAAGAAGTAAAAACCTTTATGGATTTATGTATACATTTATTTGTCGGCTGGATAATTCACAGAATGCTATTATTATGCTGTTGTCAAACCCAGTCACCTATGAACCAGTCACCTATGAGAGAGTATTGGCATAATTGTCTGTATGACAATTGTATGTTATTTTTTGTTGGTTGTTGTATGTTTTCTTGCTAATGGACCTTGAGTCTGGAAATCAAGTTAAAAAGAATTGAATTAAGAGGATAGACATTATAGGATATTGGCAGTATAACAATCATCATGTGTGTGTGTGTGTTCATTCTGTTTCAATTTCCTTCTGTTCAATTTCATTCTGAACCACCAGATGGCAGCACATCTTCATTTAGTGAACAAACACGCTCCACGTTATTTTACCACGTTATATTGGAGACAGGCTCAATTATCAAAATGATCAGACTGCCTACGGGTTTAGTCCAAAATAACTCTCGATAAAGTCTTTTGTTTTATGACTCACTTTATAAAGTAAGCAAAAAGCCTGGCATCAACGCATTCTTCATTCTGAGAATATGTGACAGTGAATCACAGGTTTCCTCTATTCACTGGATGTTTTACCTTTGAAGGACTTCAAATCCAACAGCATTTCAACTTAATTATGCCAAACTGAATGAATCACTGTTTTTTTTTTTATATATATATATATATATATATATATATATATAAACCTTGAGACCAACATGCATGTGACAATTAAAAGTAACTTGAAAGATTTCTAATTCATTCAGTCAGTCAGATGCTTGACATGTTTTAGACATTAGCATACAATGTCACAATGCATGTGACAATTAAAAGTAACTTGAAAGATTTCTAATTCAGTCAGTCAGTCAGTCAGATGCTTGACATGTTTTAGACATTAGCATTCAATGTCTAGGCAAACCTGACTGCATTTAAACAATGATGAGCCAAAAAAACCATTAAAAAGTGAAAAGTTCCTTTGTTTTTTTCTATAGGCTATATAGAGATGTTGGCATGGTAATAATGGTATGCTCTCATTTTACGGGCCATCTGTGGATGAGTTTTTCTGTTTCTATATTCACTTCATAACCAGTGGGCGTTCTGCCCTGATGCCATGCTAACGCATAATTGACGATACTAGTAGAGTTTCGCTGCTCCCACGCAGAACCAGGTTATCTCTGACGTCTGCTGGCTGAGCGCTAACACCTGCATTAATAATACCCGGGGAGGAAAAGATAATTGGTAGGCTATCTTGAAAAATTCAAATATCTAAAATACAGTGTAGAACATTGAGTCTCTGTTGGCAGAAATACGTCTGAAAAACATGTTTTAAATGTCACATTGCAATGTTTCCAATGATATGCTTTATTTAGCCTTTTTAAAACACATTTGTCTTCTTTTCTATTTTCAGGCACATTTGTAAGTCTTGCATCTATGATGCACTGTATGTTGACATAAAATGAAAATTTTGACCATGCTTCAATATTCGACGCTTTAGGCACCCTTTAACGTCAGTTACATGACGCGATCCTAGGGCGTCATCTTACTGACGCTTTACCTTTAGCGTCAGTAGGATGACCCGGGTAGGTTTAGGTCTGGGGTAGGGTTAGGATTAGATAGCGTCATCTAACTGAAGTTAAAGGTAAAGCGTCAGTGAGATGACGCCCTAGGATCGCGTCATGTAACTGACGCTAAAGGGTGCCTAAAGCGTCAAATATTGAAGCATGGTCAAAATGATTCCCAAGGCGTCAGTTTCATGACGCCTAGGGATGAGAATGCGTTGCAACGTGTGTAGGGCGTTCTACACTGTAAAAAAAAAAAAAAAAAAAAAAATTAACACTCATTAAGTCATGACAACTTATGTTTTTACATTACTTTAACTCAATCCAAACTGGAAGATTCACTCAAAGTCAGTTACAAATAAAGTCTGATCTTGTATTTTGCCACTTTATTACCCCAGAAGTTATGTTAAATTGCTAATAATCACTACATTTGTTCTCTCAATGCCCCCCGGTTTCAGACAGCTTCAGCCTAGTCCCAGACTAAAATACATGTTGAGCTGTTTTAACTGAAAGCAACTTGCACTGACTATCTTAAAATATGTCAGTGCCATTGTTTGTCTCAAGATTCAAACCATAATGTTTTTTTTTTTCTAAGGCACATTTATAAAAGCAAATTTCCAATTGAACTAAGGCTTAATCATGACTTAATCTAAGCCCTGTCTGTGAAACCAGGCCTGAATTTGGAATCACTTTATTTTGATGGTCCCTTTTGAACATTTTGAACATTTGAACATAAGTAACTTTGCAGCTACAAGTCTTATTAGAGTATTGTCTGCTTAATATATGCTAACTCTTTATTGTGATGCTCCTCCAACAGACATTCTACTGACTATAAGTAATTTTGCAACAAGATGTCAACTTATTCTAACCCTACCAGTCTATTAATACTCTACTAACACTCCAATAAGAGTTACATGTAGGTGCAGCCTTACTTATATTTAACAGAATGTGTTAAAGGGACCATCAAAATAAAGTGAAACCCTAGCTGAATCTTTTCAACGTTTAAGCTTTGAGCCCAAACTTGTACATGTTTTTGTTTCTGTAGCAACACTTCTGACAGCCCTTTATTTAGAAGCAATCAAGTTTGTCATGAAAAAGGAAGCAATTTTCTCAGCCCAGACACTGCAGACAGACATCACTGGACAGCAGCGGTCGAAGCGGAAAAGATTTGTGGTAATAAAAACCATGTCCCACTCAGAGACCCTTACAGTTCACTCGATTTTCTCTTTCACACAGATGCCCTATTGCTTTTCCCCCTTCTAGGTCTCTGTGTCTCACTCAGCAGACTCTGCTATTGAATGTATTTCACTCTGAAAGCACAAAAGAATGCCCTCTCCGATTACCTCCAGCCCTTGAACTATCAAAATTACCACCTCGCGGATGAAAGTGATCACAAAAACAGCACTGGGGTGGAAAAAAAAAACAGTGTCTTGGGACTTCACTCGAACGTTTCAGTACGTTCGGCTCACGTCTGCAGTATGGAGCTCATACTCGGCTGGATTAGCACTGGCGCTGTTGGAAATGAACGTGTGGCCTGTGGCATACCAAACGCGGCCTATTAGTGTGCAGCCCACGTGGGCAACTACACTCTCAAGCGCTCCCTCTCCCTCGCTCTCTGCCCTCACCCCTCCCGTGCTGTCTCTCTCTCGCTTGTGTCTCCTCTGGCTCAGTGGTGTGTTTCTAAGAGATAAGACCCTTGCTCATTTCACACATGAACAGAATGGGGGTGCTGGTGGGGGAAGAGAAAACAGGACTCTGATTGCGGAAGAAATGGCTCACTCGGTAACTCCGCCCCCAGCTGCAGGGCTGGATTGGTCTGTCCCAAAAGTGGGCGTGTTTACAAAACGTAAGAACGGAGTAGTTGCAGAACTTCCACAGAGGCCACGTTTAATGTGTCGGTCGCATGGGGGTCTCTTGTGTAAATAAAACATTTATTGTGAAGTCAAATTAGGTCAAATACATTTTTGTTCAGTTTTTTTTTTTTTATCACTACAGGCCAAATGTAAGAAAAAGAATGAGACTATAATACTTCCAGAACCTCAGCGCAAAGTGTAGCAAAATAAGTGACAATTTCAGTTATATATTAAACAATATGCAAATAAACGCAACAAGGAATAAAAGAGAAAAAACAAACAAACACAAATTAGTCATGTTTCCTCCTGGGAGTGGTTCTAAAACTTTTTTTGTATACACAATAAAAAAAGTCAAACAGTCTTTGAATAATAAAAGTTACATATAGGGATGTTTCTCAGAAAATATTTATGTATGTTATTCATTTGAATAATCAGTATGTCTGTCATGAACTGCTCGGTGGAAACAGACAGTGGTGATCCAAATGCAGGCTTTATTGAGAGGACAATCCAGAAACAGGTACGAGACAACAGGCAGATGTCAAAACCAGGTGAGCAGTCCAGATCAGCAAACATATAATGCAAGGATGAGGCAAACGGGAAGACCAGAAACAGGCAGGGGGTCCAGGAACCGTGAAACTAGGAAACACTAAGGAACTAGGAAAACGCTTAGGATGCAGTGAGACACATACAATACTGAGCCCTCAACCAAGGGAAAACTCAGGCTTAAGACAGGTGCGCTAAACAAGATAATCAAACACAGGTGAATGAAATCAACCAAAATCAGTCCAGGGTGAAACCTAAAGGAAACAATAAACTAGGAAGGAGTGCCCCCCAGAGGCTCAAGCGGGCACTCCAGCCGCAGATCGTCACATAACCCCCCCTCAAAGGAGCGGCTTCCAGACGCTCCTAAGAGCTCCGGAGGGAGGTCGACGGGGGATGGGATGGAGGGCCAGGCCCGTGGAGAGGCAGGGGGCCAGGCCCATGGAGAGACCTGGGGCCTGGAGACCAGAGCAGGGCAAGAGACCATGGGTGAGCACACTTGGAAGGGGACCAGGACGGAGCAGACTCGGACGGAGACGAGGGAGGAGCAGACTCAGACGAGGGCAGAGCAGACTCGGAGGGAGACGAGGGCGGAGCAGACTCAGACGAGGGCGGAGCAGACTCGGAGGGAGACGAGGGCGGAGCAGACTCAGATGAGGTCCATGTCAGCGTCACCTCCATGGCCCTCACAGAGTACCTACTGCCCCCCCCAAAAAAATACTTGGGGAAATTCACAGGTTCAGGAAAGCCCTCCCGGAGCTTGAAGGGCGCAGGCAGGGCGAGGCGCAGAGGCGGAGCCGGCAGGGCGAGGCGCAGAGGCGGGGCCGGCAGGGCGAGGCGCAGAGGCGGGGCCGGCAGGGCGAGGCGCAGAGGTGGGGCCGGCAGGGCGAGGCGCAGAGGCGGGGCCGGCAGGGCGAGGCGCAGAGGCGGGGCCGGCAGGGCGAGGCGCAGAGGCGGGGCCGGCAGGGCGAGGCGCAGAGGCGGGGCCGGCAGGGCGAGGCGTCTGGGAACGCCCTCCGGAGCCTGGCGAGCCAAACGAGTCCTCCTCCTCCTGCGACGGCGCTTCACTGGGCTTGAAACTTTCACTTGGCTGGATTCACTTGACTTGGAACTTGACTCACTTGACTTGGAACTTGACTCACTTGACTCACTTGACTCACTTGACTCACTTGACTCACTTGACTCACTTGACTCACTTGAAGACTCAGAAGACGATGCACTTGACTCACTGGAAGACTCAGAAGACGATGCACTTGACTCACTGGAAGACTCAGAAGACGATGCACTTGACTCACTGGAAGACTCAGAAGATTCGGCTGGCACGCGCTTAGACTCAGTAGAAAACTCTTGAGGCAGGAATATAACGGAGCTTACGTGAAGTGTTAGAACGTCGGGATTCACATGTTGCGTGGATACGGCGGACCCTTTACGAAGCGCTGGTTCAAGTGGGCTTTCATGTAGCGCAAACTCGGCGGAGCACGTGTGAAGCGCTGATTCACCGGGAGACACTTGATGCGTGGATTCAGTGGGTACCTTGTACAATGGCGAATCGTCGGATCTTTTGTGAAGGAAAAGTTCCAAAAAATCCACAGTAAAAAGCGAACCGCTCATGGAAAAGGCCAGGTCAATATATTGAGTAAGAGTCCAGCTTGAACTCGGAAACGGTATAGCAGAGCCGAGTGGTTCAGACAGTCCTCCCCGAAAGAACATCATCAAACAGAAATCATTCAAGTACACTCTAAAAACTGCTGGGTTGTTTTAACCCAACGTTGGGTCAAATATGGACAAACCCAGCCGTTGGGTTATATTTTTAAATGAAAGTTTTTAACCCAACGTTTGGGTTTATCCATGTTTGACTCAAAATTGGGTTAAAACAACCCAGCATTTTTAGAGTGTAGGACTGACGAGCGAGCTTCAAAAAATCTGTCACAAAAACCTTGAGAGGACGTTCTCCTTGACGGAGGCTTACGATCTGCGCTGTGGGATCCATATCGAGGTCCGTGTTCCTCTCAGCCGCTGGATCAGTAGAGGCTCAGTATTCTGTCATGAACTGCTCGGTGGAAACAGACAGTGGTGATCCAAATGCAGGCTTTATTGAGAGGACAATCCAGAAACAGGTACGAGACAACAGGCAGATGTCAAAACCAGGTGAGCAGTCCAGATCAGCAAACATATAATGCAAGGATGAGGCAAACGGGAAGACCAGAAACAGGCAGGGAGTCCAGGAACCGTGAAACTAGGAAACACTAAGGAACTAGGAAAACGCTTAGGATGCAGTGAGACACATACAATACTGAGCCCTCAACCAAGGGAAAACTCAGGCTTAAGACAGGTGCGCTAAACAAGATAATCAAACACAGGTGAATGAAATCAACCAAAATCAGTCCAGGGTGAAACCTAAAGGAAACAATAAACTAGGAAGGAGTGCCCCCCAGAGGCTCAAGCGGGCACTCCAGCCGCAGATCGTCACAATGTCGTGCAATTATTAATATTATTATTTGATCACTTTTATTTTTTTTTTTTTTTGCTTTACATCATTCATACAGTATTTGAAAAGCCTTTGACAGTTGTTATATAAATCATTTTGTGTTATTTTAATATGTTTATATTAAGCAATCTTGCCAATTTAAAGGCCATTCCTCGAGGAGACCCCCCTTCTGATGTCTCAGTGGCTTTATGAGAAGTAATTGTGAGGAATGAACTGCCTACAGTCTGTTGGCCTTGTGACAATCAGACGACACATGAAACGAGTTAGTCATGCAAATTCAAATTAATGAAGTGTTTTTAGTCCCTTAAGAAGGACGTTTTTGGGTGCCTTTGTCTCTATTGAACACCATGTTCGTAGCACTGGTTGCCGGCAGGAAAAGAAACTCAATTTGAGCTGCATTCGAACATTAAAAGCCTACATAAAAAGAGTTGCTGAGCTTTGCCCGCAAATTAAACCACACAAATAACGTTGTATTTCCACCACAGAACCAACACTCTAAATTCATGTTTACTCGCAAAAGCTGGAATAAATTTTATCTGGCATTGAGCACACTGCGTGTTAGTTATTCCCCGAGATGAATGAAGTAGAAATATTGATGACATCTGAAGAGCTGTAGCTCTTGAAAACTCGCTCAGTGCACTTAAATTGCATCTGAAGCCTGTGTATTTCTTTAATTCATTTCTCAAAATCATTGATGACTTTATTACAGAGTGTGAACAGCTAGTGTTGACAGAAAACCGTCTTCAGTCTGTTGCATAGAGTTTCCTTCTTTCCCTGTTCAACATCCCCAGTGGTAAATCAACAGGGTCGAGGTCGATATGCCTGCAGCACATCACTGGGTTCAATGCAAAATTGCATTGTTGCCACTCTCTCAGTGGAGCAACGACAGACAACGCATTCTCACCCCAAGGCGTCACTAAAATGACAATTTTGACCATGCTTCAATATTCGACGCTTTAGGCACCCTTTAGCGTCAGTTACATGACGCGATCCTAGGGCGTCATCTTACTGACGCTTTACCTAAGCGTCAGTTAGATGACGCAGGTAGGTTTAGGTCTGGGGTAGGGTTAGGATTAGATAGCGTCATCTAACTGACGTTAAAGGTAAAGCGTCAGTAAGATGACGCCCTAGGATCGCGTCATGTAACTGACGCTAAAGGGTGCCTAAAGCGTCGAATATTGAAGCATGGTCAAAATGATTCCCAAGGCGTCAGTTTCATGACGCCTAGGGATGAGAATGGGCTGCGACAGAATGTACAGTGAAGTGAACATCAGCCAGTTCATCAGAAGTGAAAAAACTGTTCTGATGCCAATTAAAAGGTGCACAGACATAAATATTATGCTGGAGCACAGTATAGGGAAGGAATCATAATTAAAGTTACAGAACCACTTGGAGCACTTGCTCAATGGCAACGCATTCTCATCCCAAGGCGTCACTAAAATGACAATTTTGACCATGCTTCAATATTCGACGCTTTAGGCACCCTTTAGCGTCAGTTACATGACGCGATCGTAGCGCGTCATCTTACTGACGCTTTACCTTTAACGTCAGTTAGATGACGCTATCTAATCCTAACCCTACCCCAGACCTAAACCTACCCGCGTCATCTAACTGACGCTAAAGGTAAAGCATCATTAAGATGACGCCCTATAGGATCGCGTCATGTAACTGACGCTAAAGGGTGCCTAAAGCGTCAAATATTGAAGCATGGTCAAAATGATTCCCAAGGCGTCAGTTTCATCATGTCGACAACTGGAGCGCAACTGATTTTAGTGGCCAAGAACAGCCTGGTTATCAACTACATGTTGTCTTCCGCATCATCAGCAGGTTTGGATTTCATGACACCTGGTTTTAATACCAACTGTAAAGAAATATTTAATTGCATTTTACTCTCTTGCTCAAATCAAGAATCAATTCTTTTTTGCAGATTTGAATTAAAAATGTATGATATTTTGTAAAGGTTGGAAAACACTTTTAAAACCTGAATAGACTTTAAAACTAAACGCAAAAAAAAAACACACATACGTACAAACAAACTCAAACAGAAACATGTGCCTCGTTAGTTGTAGATGCATGAAAAATGAAAACAATATGTGTTCTAAAATCGCTGTTGTCCTCCGACTGGATGGGCTCTGAAGCTAAAAATATAAAATAAATCTGCCTGTGAAATCTGTCAACTCCAACAGCCTAAAATCTACAGACTGGCTATGAGTTTTGACAATTAGTGCACTGTAAAAAAAACAACAACAAAAAATGAAAGGGATAGTTTACCCCAAAATGAAAATTCTGTCAGTAATTACTCATCCTCAAGTTGTTCCAATCCCATAAGACTATTAAGATATTTTTTGATTAAATCTGAGAGCTGGATCACTCCTCCATAGGCTTCTAAAGGGATCGAAACTGGCCGGCCCAGAAAAGTTAAAGACATCGTTAAAATAGTCCAAGTGACTACAGTGGCTCAATCTTAAGTTTATCAAGGGACGAGAATACTTTTTGTGCGCAAAAAACAACAACAAAAATAACAACTTTATTCAACTATTAATTTCATTCTCTGTGGGCCTCGAGATAGTTCACGTAGTGAAACTGCACAACGCTTCTGTGTTGTACGTCACGGGTTTGGAACAACATGAGGTTGAGTAATTACTGACAAAGTTTTCATTTTGGGGTGAACTATCCTTTTAAGTACAATTAACTTGGCTGTGTAAGTCATTTCAACTTAAATTCCTTTAAACTGACTTAACTTAAAAAATTAGTTGAATCTCGTAAAAAAAAAAAAAAATTCTTAACTTATTTTGATGAGTTGAAGTAATGCAAAATCATATCTTGACTTATTGATCGTCATATTTTTACAGTGCTGACTCCAGACAATTCGGTGCTAAAAAAAAAAAAAACTAGGCAAAAGTCATGCAATGTAGTCTAGCATTTAGTGCCATGTAAAAAAATAATAAAGATTTTGAAAATAAAGTTGTATGTTTTAAGAATAATCTCATAGATTAAGAATCCCTCAGATTAAATTAATTTCGAAATTTTAAAAATGAATGTACATTTTTGATAAGTCTTAATTTTATGACTTCATTCTTGTTTGACTCTGTTGTCAAAACACTGTTTCATTATGACTTTTTATGTGGCACTAACACATAGAAAACAACTCTTTTTGTGTTTCACAGAAGACAGAAAGAGTAAATGATAACGGTCTAACTATCCCTTTAAATGTTCCTGTCTGTCCTGAACTTTACACACTCACTTGCAATGACTTTCATGAGTGTTTGACAACATAATTAGTCATCATTGGAGTAGTTAAACCTCAGGCTTTGTGAAGCGCACTTTGACACGGGTGAAGCAGACTTGCTGTAAGCTAGACAGACATGTCATTAGAGTGGTCTTTGTGTTTGTCCGGGTCCTGAGTGCACCAATATGTAGAAAAAAACATCCTGACATTAAGCAGAGACATTGATGTTTCTATTTTAAGGCACATGCTCATATGTTCTTATTTGGCAGCTTCAAAAAGCTTATTTTAAAAAGCTGGATATAAAAGGACTTAAACACAGATTTCAGGTCCGGATTTATTTTACAGACCCTTCTCACATTATTATTACTATTTTACTAAATTTAGTTAACACTTTACAATAAGGTTAATTTGTTAACATTAGTGAATTTATTAACTAACATGAACTAACCACGTTACTGTATTTGTAAATCTTTTTTAACGTTAGTTAATAAAAATACAGTTGTTCATAGTTTGTTCATGTTAGTTCCCAGTGCATTAACTAATGTTAACAAATACAACTCTTGATTTTAATAATGTATTGAACCTTATTGTAAAGTGTTAACATTTAGTTACTGTCCTTCTCAGATTTAAAGGAGCTACATTACGCGCATATTTGTACAGAAGAATTAAAGTAGAGGTTTGTAATAGAGGCCATAACAATATTTATTTGGATAAACTTTGAACAGTCAACGACAAATAGGTGCCATTAAAAAACTATTAAAAGTGGGATTTGTTTTTCCAGAAATGTTTGCTTATTGCACTGTATTTTAACACAACCTCAAGCAAGCGATTGGGTAAAACCGTTTTGTGTCACAATATCTCATTGTACAAATCCTAAATTCACACATTCATTATTTTCACTCTTGCACTGGAGATATATCAAATGCTGAGATTAAACTGTCAGCTTTGGTTTTAAATACTTTAATACACACCCAACAGTTATTCAGTGCAGCAGCGACTAATTTCTCTGTCAAGGCGTTGCTGGGGGGCCGACAGAGACTCTGGGCGCAGGATTTGGATTTGCACAATGACAGAGCAGTTATTACTTCTACAAATCTACTTCCACAATTAAAGGTGCTAGAAAGAGTGTCCGGTGTATTTAAAGACCTTTCCCACACCAATCTCTGACGTTTGACCTGTATCAATCCCTGGAACATATGCTAGAGGACATTCTCCAATAATAAGCACGAGTAGGAGATATATTAGGTATTTATTTGAGATGTTGGGAAAGAGTAAAGGTGGCTTTGTCAAGGTCATCCAGATGCAGTATTGGATGCCAAATGAGTTTGGACCTCCTTTTTGTATGAGGGAACACCCTCAGGCGAGAAGCATGCCATTAACGTGGCAGCAATAATGAAGGTGGAGAGAAAATAATTAGACTTGTAAATTATGGAGCAATTAATCATTAAACTGGGTCAGTATTAGGACTCACTGAAAGTGCCAAACAAACAATGCTTTAATTATCGGCCAATTAGGTGGTTAATAATGCTTTTCAGTGGAAAGATGGCCCTTGCTGCTATCAAATCATTTTTATTTTTACCCTCGCAGCAGGAAACCGAGGTGCCAATTACACCAGGGTAATGCGGCTGACTCTTTCATCACCCATTTTTTGGTTTGTTCTTAGTCATAGTTTTGTCTTTTAACAAAAATGTTCTTTGATTTAAAAAAAAAGGATACATTCAAATTCCCATTCAACAGTTTTAATCCATTTTACTGTGACTAAAATGGCAAGTAAATTTTGTTTTAAGTTTAGTTGACAGTTTGAAACTCAATGTAACAGACTAAACTTGAACCCTTTTTTTTAACCTTTTAAAAATGTATAAATAAGATTCATTTGAATTTGTCAAGCATATAGAAAATGTCTCAGGTTACGACTGTAACCGTAGTTCCCTGAGAAAGGGAACGAGACGATGCGTCACTTGACGCTTTGGGAACGCTCCCAGCGTGCATGCGTCTGAGCATCAATGTCAACTAGTCCAATGGAAAGAATGAGCGTCACGGGCGGGTGACGTCATGACCAGGAAGGGATAAAGGCTCACCCGGTGAAACGCGGCATTAGCTTCAAAAAGTCGAAGCAAGCCGATCACAGGGAAGCAGGAAGTATGGCAGGGTGACGCATCGTCTCGTTCCCTTTCTCAGGGAACTACGGTTACAGTCGTAACCTGAGATGTTCCCTTTCGAGGGAACTCTCGATGCGTCACTTGCCGCTTTGGGAACGAGAATACCCAAAACGCCAGAATTCCAAGTACCTGAGTGTCAGTCTGTTGAAACTAAGCACTAAGCACCTGAGAACCTGGGGCAGCATCCAGGTCTAAGCTGTAAAACCTAACGAATGTGAGCGGTGAGGACCAGCCTGCCGAATCACAAACGGTCTCATGTACAGCAGGCCAAAAGGAATCACGTTGGACGCTGCCGCCAAAAGACCCAACAGTCTCTCGAACTGTTTTACAGTGCGTGACTGGCCTAGCTTTAGCTCTTTGGTGGCTGTCAGGATAGCAGCTACACGAACGGGCGATAGAGTGGCCCGCATCGTCACTGAATCCCATACCACACGCTAGTTCAGAATACGTATGCCCTGAAGCCTGAGAGGGGCTAGAGCTGCATCCACGCATTTCGTGAACGTGCGGGGTGATAAAGCTAGACCGAAAGGAAGAACCCGATATTGGTATTCTTTGCCCCCGAAAGAAAACCTTAGGAACTTCCTGTGCTGAGGGAGGATGGAGACATGGAAGTAAGCGTCCTTCAGATCTATCGTGACAAACCAGTCCTCGGATCTGATTTGAGTCACGATCTGCTTGAGTGTCAGCATCTTGAACTTGAGTTTCTGTACTGAACGATTTAACAGACGAAGATCTAAAATGGGACGCAACCCTCCATCCTTTTTTGGAACAATGAAATAACGGCTGTAAAAACCCGACTCTCTGTCGGGTGAGTACACCTGTTCTATAGCTTCCTTTGCTAACAGGGCCTTTACCTCTTGCTCCATTACCAGAGCCTGCTCGGGATGCACCACTGTGGGCAGCACCCCGTTGTAACGAGGAGGACGAGAACCAAACTGGATTCTGTATCCTTTCTCTACAATCTGCAGGACACAACGAGAAATATTCGGCAGAAGCTTCCACGCTGCCAGAAAATTTACTAAGGGAACCAGCTCTCGAGGCTGGTCTCTGGTGTTATCGAGACGGCTAATTCCGGAGCCTGAAACATAATGGCAGGAACTACCTGAACTGGCCGCTCTAAGGCCCCCCTCAGAGGGCGCGAAACCGATGCTGTGCCGCAGCATAGCATCAGCGACTCGCTGGAGACCGCTGCGCCCTGAAGCACCGAGGGTGGCAGGGTTGGCAGAACGGTCTCGTGAGGACCCCGAAATGGAACGGGCACCGTATAATGAGGTGTACACCGCTCCACTTCGGTCGGGGCTGTCCTCACAGGCCTGATGCATGAACATCAGGACCTTTTTTTTTTTTTTTTGAACCGAAGTCTTCTTCGCCTGAAGAACGGTCCTCAGATCCGGCTTCGACTTAGAAGACTTCGGTTGAGAGGGTTGCGTCCGTCTCCAGTCTCTACGTGGAGGTGCACGAGACGCAACACTCTCTTTCTGATGCACACGATATGATGAGCTCGACGGCTGGGGCTGCTCACGCCCAGCAGCCCCAGGGGGCTGGACCCGGCGAGGGATAAACTTTTTAAAAACGTCAGCTTGTTTCTTTGACTCCTGAAATCTCTCGACGACCGCGTGGACTGCGTCGCCGAAGAGACCAGAAGGTTCAAGCGGAGCATCTAATAAAAAAGCTCGATCTTTTTCTTTAATTTCAGACAGATTTAACCATAAATGTCTCTCAGTAGCTACCAAGGCTGCCATAGACCGCCCAATTGCTCTGGCGGTCTCCTTAGTAGCCCTGAGAGAAAGATCGGTAGCCCGACGAAGTTCACGAATATCGTCATGACTGACTCCCTCACTACTATCCAGATCCCCCAGCAGGTCAGCTTGATAAGCCTGGAGCACTGCCATAGTATGCAGACATGCTCCAGCTTGACCTGCTGCCGTATAAGCTTTGCCCACTAACACCGAAGTGGCTTTGAGCGGTCTAGTGGGCAAAGCCGAGGCTTTCAGAGACGATGCGGGACCAGGGGAAAGATAACTGGCTAAATTCTCTTCCGCCTGGGGCATCGCCTCATAACCATACTCTTTCAGCCCTCTTATTCTCGAATAAGTGTTAACTTGAGGGCTGAAAAGACGTGATGAGTAAGGTTTATTCCACGATTTAGATATTTCATTGTGCAAATCGGGAAAAAATGGAAGCCCTCGTGGTGGAGATAATGTGGTGGAAGATAAAAAGCGCTCATCTAATTTGCTTTTAGGGACGAGCGCCCTTCTTCTCAGATGGCCATTCAATATTTAATTTCTCTACAGCCCGCGACATAAACATCCACCAGCTCATCATATGCTGGGGAAATAAATTGTGAATCTCTTTCCCCCATGTGTGTGCTTTCCACTCTCCAAACTCATCGCATCAACCTCCTCGGAGGAAGAGCAATAAAGTC